>NC_085843.1:233390045-233692545 GCF_035594765.1 Anolis carolinensis | reverse complement strand
GTGCTTGACTGTTTTCACATTGCAGTTGTTGGGTATAGGACATAGACTAGACCAAGCTCCCTTATTGCGAATTAAAAATTTGCAGTTTCCATGATGTGCAGACAGTAACAGGGAGAATTTAGTTTCTCTGGTTCCTTTTGTGTTCCCATAGCCAATACTAGCATTCCACATTATAGAATCATTTTCTGTGTAAAATGCCACCTGTTTGCGGAAACAGGGTCTGGATATTTGAGGAAGGTGGTTCTTTAATTCAACAGCTGCCAACTCCAGGATTCTCATATCCATACCCATCACAGTCACTTTCATCTGCCTTTTTAGAAGGGCATATGGAGGGAATTGGATAGCATGTGTCTCTTGCACTCAATTGACAGTAGCATTTTTTTCCCAAAATGCAACATCATATGCCAGGCTCACCCATAACGTAGCTTTGCCCATGCACAATGGTGTGTAATAAACCAAGCACTGCCTGCTATGAAAGCTGAAGCACAGACTACCAAAGTAGGTACATTAGACTCTGCACATCCAGGCCACAGGTGAAACTAGGTCTGTGCCATGACATCAGAGAAAACAAGGTGGCTCTCCAACATCTAGGCATTTAAAATAAACTAACCCGACAGTGTCTCCTCTTTCGCCGTCTCCGAATCCCTGTTTGTTAGTGGTTAACTTTGATGGGCCCAGGACAGAAGAGTTTGCTCAAGGATACTTTGGATGTAGCCTCATCCTTAAAAAAAATTCTCTATGTGCTGTGGGCCAACAATTCCAAGACAAACCCAAGTTAAATGATCAAGAAAAGCTGTAATTTCAGATCTACACAGATGTCAGTTGAGCAAATTTGCAGGTTATTTTTGTATATTTTTTCGTGTTTCTGCAGGGGTGAAGGGGCAAAGATATAAAACACTCTAAATTATATGTCCTGACCATTAGAAACGTTTCTCACATAATCTCTCCACAGATAGAGGCTTTAAAGTATCTAGCCAGCCTTGAAGGCTTGGAACGCCTTTGTTCAAACAACTAGAGCTGAGATTTTCAGGATTCTGAGTTTTCATTTGATAACTCTGCAAGAAAACAGTTGCTGAGAGACCACACGATGAGATCTCGTGAAGCTTGAAGGCCTTGGCAGTACAGTACCTGTGTTCTAGTTTCCAGGGCAACCTCAGCAGCCTCAACTAGGTGCCTGTTGCTTGAAACATGGGTGATATTTCCTCCAAGAGGGTCTCCTAGAAAAGCAGCTCCTTGGCTCTAGCAAGAGAGCCTATGAGACAAGTAATCTCATGGTTCAGGTTCTTAGGACATAAGGTTTTATTGTACACTGTTGGCCAGGAAAAGTGGAAGTTTATGGGAGAGTGTTGCTTAGTGGGCAGTCTTGAGTATCAAGTGGTTGGATTATAGACCATACACTTGCCAACTCCATGCTACTTTTGGGTGAGGGGAAATAGCAACATGAAAACCATTGTTTGCTCCCTATATGTGTGGCAATTGTGCTAATCTGTCATTGTCACGACCCAGGATGCAAAGGCACCAATAACCAAACACAGAGGCCAGAATCTAACTAATATCTTTATTGAAGGAATATATAAAGTTAATAAAAGCAAGTATATGAAATAGTCCAAAAGCAGACCTTTCAGGAAAGGTCTAAATTAGTCCAAAAAGGCGATGTCCAATATGAAATATTAAGGTCCAAAGTTGTAATCCAATAACCGAAACACTCACTTTGCCAGGCAAAGTGAGGGGAGATGACAAGGTCCTTTAGTCCTTAACTTGAGCAAGGCTAGGAAATAACTTGATACTTGAAACAAGGCTTAAAACGTGGAACAAGGTAACTAGGAACAAGAACAAGGTCCGTGGAATAACTTGGTAAAATCCGTGATACAAGGCAAGGATTGGTCCTGGGCAACAAGGCGAAGTCCGTTGGTAAACAAGGCTGGGAAGCAAGGCGAAGGCTGGAAAGCAGGGTAAGGCTTGAGCAGGAGCGAGGCTTGAATCGGAGCGCGCTGTCCAGACACAACTCGCTCCGTAGGCTGACGAATTGACTCCGCGAAGTTACTACGCGGGTAAAACACCTAAATAGAGTCTAACTTTCCCGCCGAAGCAGTTCTCTGGGAAACAGAACCGAAAGCTAAACTCTGAGACCAGATGTGAGACTCCCCAAAGATTCTCACGAGAAGCAGTCTTAATTGGCCACATTCTTAGCTGCAATCCTCGCACTCCTGCGCGAAGCTGATTCCAAACTTCTCTGTTGTTTACAAAACTCCCGGCGCAAGAACACGGGAGAAGTAGGCTCTGGGGTTGTTTGACATACTTCTGGGAGACAACTTTCTTGCAGGTGCAAGGTTCCCAGATCTGCCTGGGAAAGATCTGGCTGAGGGGAATCCAGTTCTGACTGGGAAGGTAAAAAACCCAAGTTTTCCTCCTCATCAGGAATTACAATGTCCTGAGCAGGACTACAAGGCCCATGGGTCATCACACTATCCCCCTCCTCAAGGCCCCTCCCAAACTGGGGCCCTCTCCCCGAGGCGCGAGGTCGCGGCTTGGCGGGATAGGTCTGATGAAAGCGGCGGGTTAGATCAGGAGCATGGACTGTGGAGGCGTCTTCCCAAGAGCGTTCCTCAGGGCCAAAACCCACCCAGTCAATGAGATATTGTAGGCGGCGGCGATGAAAGCGAGAATCCAAAATGTCCTCAACCTCGAACTCCTCCTCCCCATTCATCAAAACAGGAGGGGGGGCCGGTTGGTCTGTATCAGGACGCACACCATCCGCCGGAAGGAGCAGGGAACGGTGAAACACTGGGTGAATGCGCATTGAACGCGGAAGTTGGAGTTTGAAAGTCACGGGGTTTAATTGCGCCACCACTGGATAGGGGCCAATGAAACGGGCATCTAACTTCCGGCAAGGGCGGTGGGAGGGCAGAAAGCGAGTGGACAGAAAAACCCGTTCTCCTACCTTGATTTCAGGGCCCGGCTGGCGGTGTTTGTCAGCGTGGCGTTTATAGTCCTCCTTGGCTTGGTCCAGTTGCTGGAGCAAAAGTTGTTGCACCGCTGTGAGTTCCTGCAGCCAATCCTCTGCTGCGGGAACTTCTGAAGTTTCAATGACAGGGGGAAAGAAACGTGGATGGAAGCCGTAGTTTGCAAAGAACGGCGTTTCTTTTGTAGAAGCTTGAACTCCATTGTTGTAGGCAAACTCTGACAGTGGTAACAGAGAAGCCCAATTGTCCTGTTGGTAATTTACATAACAGCGAAGATACTGCTCTAAAGTGGCATTGGTGCGCTCCGTTTGTCCATCTGTTTGGGGATGATGAGCTGAAGATAAGCGAGAGTCTATGCCCAATAGTTTTTGTAGTGCCTTCCAAAAACGAGAGGTGAATTGAGATCCACGGTCTGTGACTAAACTCTTGGGCAATCCATGTAGTCTGAAAACATGTTGAAGGAATAGATCCGCAGTCTCTTTGGCCGTGGGGAGGCCTTCGCAGGGAATGAAATGGGCTAACTTGGTGAAAAGGTCCACCACCACTAAGATCGTGGTGAATCCACAGGAAGGTGGTAGGTCAGTGATGAAATCCGCAGAAATTATTTCCCATGGGCGAGATGGGGTAGGAAGGGGGTGTAAAAGCCCTGAGGGCTTCTCCCTTCTTATCTTGGAGCGCTGACATACTGGGCAGGTGTTGACATATTTTTCCACATCCTTGCGGATCTTGGGCCACCAAAAATCCCTTAGGATCAGATGCATGGTTTTAAATAGTCCGAAGTGTCCTGCTGGTTTGCAGTCATGACACAGACGAAGCGCTTTTTCCCTGCCCGGTCCGGGTGGGATATAAACATGATTTCTATAGCAAAGCAGCCCATCTTTAAGCGAAAAGGGAAAATGCAGACCTTGGCGAAGTTGGTCCTGCGCCCAGGCATCTGCTTGCTGACTAGCCCTGATTTCTTGAGCACAGATGGGTCCTGGAGTAGAGGAAGTTGAACCAATGGAAATGGATTTGGTGTTCCCCACTGTGAGCGTGGCAAAGTTCTCGGGTTGTAATAGTTGGGATTCAAAGGTCTCCTTACGTCCTGCAGCGTATTCCGGTTTACGTGACAGGGCGTCTGCTTGCTTGGTCTGGGCTGGGGTCACGTAATGAATCTGGAAGTTGAAACGTTCGAAGAATAAAGCCCAACGTTGCTGCCTCTGATTCAGTTTGCGGGCAGTTCTTAGATGTTCTAGATTACGATGATCAGTATGGACTTCAATGGGAAATTTGGCCCCTTCTAGCCAATGTCTCCAAGTTTCAAAGGCTGCCTTTATGGCCAGTAGTTCTTTTTCCCAAATGGTGTAATTCCTCTCTGGTGTGGTTAGTTGACGAGAGTAAAAGGCACAGGGATGGAGGTGATCTCCCACCGGTTGTAAGAGTACAGCCCCAATTGCCACATCAGAGGCGTCCGCTTGCACAACAAAAGGGGTTCCAGGATTTGGGTGCTGTAGAATTGGCTGGGAGGTGAATAGTTTCTTTAGTTGCTGGAACCCTTTCTCTGCTTGATCAGTCCAGCGGAAAGGCTGCTTTCCACGGATGCAGCTAGTGATGGGGTCGGACCAGCGGGCAAAGTCTGGAATGAACTTGCGGTAATAGTTCGCGAACCCCAAGAAACGCTGCACCTCTTTCTTGTTAGTTGGCGCCCGCCATTCCAATACTGCTGAAACCTTGGCTGGATCCATGGAAAGCCCTAGAGGCGAGATGCGGTAACCAAGGAAATCTACCTCTTGTAGATCAAAGGCGCATTTTTCCAGCTTGGCATAAAGTCCATGATCCCGCAGTCGTTGTAACACCATTTTGACGTGGTTCTCATGTTCTGATTGTGATCTAGAAAACACCAAAAAATCGTCCAGGTAGATTATCAAGAACCTGTCTAGATAGTCCTGAAAAATGTCATTGACAAAATGCTGGAACGTTGCGGGAGCTCCGCATAAACCGAAATTCATAACTCGGGACTCGAATAATCCGAATTTGGTCTGGAAGGCGGTCTTCCACTCGTCCCCTTCCCTGATGCGAACTAAGTTGTAAGCCCCCCGAAGATCCAGCTTGGTGTAAACCTTGGCTCCTCGAAGCCGATCCAGTAGATCCGAGATTAAGGGCAGGGGATAGCTGTTCCGCTTGGTGATATTGTTCAATGCTCTGTAGTCCACCACCAAGCGTAGTTCCCCTGACTTCTTCTTCACAAACATCACTGGGGAGGCGGCTGGGGATTGAGAGGGTCTGATGAATCCCTTGCGAAGGTTTGTCTCTATGAATTCCCTGAGAGCTTCTTGCTCTGGTTCGGTCAGGGAGTAGAGATGCCCTCGCGGGATCGGGGCCCCCTCCACCAAGTCAATGGCACAGTCATAAGGTCTATGTGGAGGTAATTTTTCGGCTTCTTTCTCATTGAATACATCCCAATACTCGGAGTACTTCTTTGGCAAGGTGATGATGGGCTCGGTGTCTGTGGCATGGCAGACCTTGGCTACGAGGCAATGGTTTTGGCAATACGGTGAAGCAAACTGCAGTTCTCTGTTGGACCAGGAGATGTTAGGGTCGTGGAGAGTCAGCCATGGGATTCCCAAAATCACAGGGAAATGGGGAACCTCGGTAACAAAGAAGGAAATCTCTTCCATATGTTCCCTTATCCACATCCTGGTGGGTTCCGACCACTGACTTACGGGGCCCGTCTTGAGGGGGCGGCCGTCTATGGCTTGCACCACACGGGCATTCTTGAAATCATGATATTGTAATCCCAGAGAGTCGGCATACTCTCTATCAATGAAATTGTTGGTAGCTCCAGAGTCTATCATGGCGTGGATCATGACGGGTCCCCTTTTTGCTGACCATAATGTGACCACGAGAAGGAACAGGACCCCGGTTGGCGGCTCTTGAATAGATTTTTTGACCGGGTTGGCGAGCCTCTCTACACCCGGTCGTTGGCTTCCCCCGCCGGCTGTGTGCCAGTCGGCTCAGACGCCTTCGTCTCCGTGGAGGACGCCGCCGCAAGACGGGCGGCAGGCTTCCCTTTGGCTGGGCACTCTCTGGCGAAGTGGCCCCCATTCCCGCAGTACCAACAGAGGTTAAAGCGTTGACGACGGGCCTTCTCGGCGGCATCCAGTCTGGGACGCACATTGCCCAACTGCATCGGCACCTCCTCGCCTCCTCTGGGGTATGGGGTTGGCGGTGGGGGTCTCCACACTGGACGTGGCTGAACGCTGGTGGGAGCGGGGGGTTTTGCCCCGGCTCTACTGCCCTGGCCTCGAACCCACTGTTTCCTGTTGGCAATCATGACTTCAGCCCGCAAACATTGATCAATGAGTGCCTCGAGGGTCTGGGGAGGATCCACCTTGGAGATTTCTTCCAGCATTTCAATGTTGAGACCCTCCCGGAATTGTCCTCTGAGGGCTACATCGTTCCAGCCGGTGTTGTGGGCCAGCACTCGGAACTCGGCTATATACTGAGACATTGGTCTGTCTCCTTGGAAAAGGCGACGGAGTTTGTGGCCGGCTGCCTCCAAATTGTCCTCGATTCCCCAAGTCTCCTTGAGGTGGTCCAAGAAGTGTTGCGCTGATCTTAGGTGTGGAGAGGCTTGGTCGAACAGTGCCGTCGCCCAATTGGCCGCTGGCCCGTCTAGAAGACTGTAAACCCACGCCACTTTGATGTCTTCTTGGGGAAACTCGGCATCACGGGCCTCTAGATAAGCTTGACATTGGCGACGGAAAACATGAACCTTAGAAGCTTCTCCAGTAAACTTGGTAGGCAACGCCATGGCCGGGAGGCGGATTCCGCGCTCCCGCAAGCCCTTTATTTCTCCATCCTGGGCGTTGAGTCTGTCGCGGATGCGATCCACCTCATCCTTGTCGATGGTGTAGGTAAGCGGCTGCCCACCCGGCACGGTTCCGGTAGACATTCTGGCCTTGGTTAATTGGTGCTTATGGGTGGCGGAGTCAAACTGTCACGACCCAGGATGCAAAGGCACCAATAACCAAACACAGAGGCCAGAATCTAACTAATATCTTTATTGAAGGAATATATAAAGTTAATAAAAGCAAGTATATGAAATAGTCCAAAAGCAGACCTTTCAGGAAAGGTCTAAATTAGTCCAAAAAGGCGATGTCCAATATGAAATATTAAGGTCCAAAGTTGTAATCCAATAACCGAAACACTCACTTTGCCAGGCAAAGTGAGGGGAGATGACAAGGTCCTTTAGTCCTTAACTTGAGCAAGGCTAGGAAATAACTTGATACTTGAAACAAGGCTTAAAACGTGGAACAAGGTAACTAGGAACAAGAACAAGGTCCGTGGAATAACTTGGTAAAATCCGTGATACAAGGCAAGGATTGGTCCTGGGCAACAAGGCGAAGTCCGTTGGTAAACAAGGCTGGGAAGCAAGGCGAAGGCTGGAAAGCAGGGTAAGGCTTGAGCAGGAGCGAGGCTTGAATCGGAGCGCGCTGTCCAGACACAACTCGCTCCGTAGGCTGACGAATTGACTCCGCGAAGTTACTACGCGGGTAAAACACCTAAATAGAGTCTAACTTTCCCGCCGAAGCAGTTCTCTGGGAAACAGAACCGAAAGCTAAACTCTGAGACCAGATGTGAGACTCCCCAAAGATTCTCACGAGAAGCAGTCTTAATTGGCCACATTCTTAGCTGCAATCCTCGCACTCCTGCGCGAAGCTGATTCCAAACTTCTCTGTTGTTTACAAAACTCCCGGCGCAAGAACACGGGAGAAGTAGGCTCTGGGGTTGTTTGACATACTTCTGGGAGACAACTTTCTTGCAGGTGCAAGGTTCCCAGATCTGCCTGGGAAAGATCTGGCTGAGGGGAATCCAGTTCTGACTGGGAAGGTAAAAAACCCAAGTTTTCCTCCTCATCAGGAATTACAATGTCCTGAGCAGGACTACAAGGCCCATGGGTCATCACAGTCATTGCTGCAGGTTAAGAGGTGATGGGTCGGTGGAAGAAATTGGAATGGCAGAAGGGCTTAATAATCTCTCTATTAGTACTAAGAGCTTTTGTGACCAAGTTCTACTGACACATCCAACGGGGAAACAAGATTGAAGCCAAATCAATTTGAATGTAACATAATTTGCAGGGGCATTAATATGTGCCATCACGTTCACATTCTGGTTTTACCATCTAAATCTTTTCAAATTTCTATTTATTATAGAAACTTCAGAAATGTTAAATGTATTTTTCCTCCCACTGATAATGTGCAGTTTTTAAACTTCCATTTGTAAAATTCCTAAATTAGCTGCAATTACACAAATAAACTAATTAGGATTTTTTTGAAGTTTCTTAAGACTTCATGATTCCAGTACCAGTATTTACACATGCCAAGCTCCAAGTATTGGGGTGCTTGATTTTTTAACATTATGCCTGTCATTGAAGTGTGTATTTTAATAGTAGGTTATGGCTGATATTCAGTAAGTAGGCTAGCACAGCAGTTCTGAAAGCATACTTATGTCATTATTAGGGAACCAGTTACTTTGCTGTCACTTCCATTCCAGCTGTGCTAAAGAAGTTTGGGGTTTCTTAATGCATTTTCCTATACTCCTGTGTCCAGGCTCAGTCTGACTTTCCATGTGCACCCAAGGGAAATGGGTCAGCTTTCAACCAGAACATAAGATTGCTTTTCCTCCTTAGGTGAATTGTGCTGAAATGCAACCAGTAGCTTGGGGAGTAGCAGCCACTGTTTGGGGGGGGGGGGTGCAGGGACTAATATGCAATGAACAAAGACAGCCCAATGTGGGATTATGGTGGCATTTCCCATCTTCTACAGGATTCTAGCTTTTATTGGATAACAATTAATATGCTATGCACAGCAACATACCTACTGATTGTGGCCATCTTAGGCCTTTACACTTACACATTTGAGGATCCAGAGAATAATCAATAGGAGATATAATGTACTAGTATGTAGCATTTAATTTCGAAAGCTGACATTCAAAGCAAATGGTTTGTGAACACAAAGATTTACAGTTGAAAATATTTTTCAGTGATTTCTTTAGAAGACGCATCAATTCCTCTGCTAGCTGTATTTCATTGGCAGAAAAGTCAAACAGATCTCCAAATATCCTGATTTACCTGCTACTGCATAGATAGAAGAGTACTGCCTAGTTCGATTGGATGACTCATAAACAAATGACAACTCCATCTGCTTTTTGTCCTTGAGTGAAAGCTGTACTAGGTTTTTGTTTGTTCACTGTTCAGTCTTAACATTCCAAGTCACAGTATTATTGGAAATAATGCTTTTCATTTGGTGACTGGATACAAACTGAACAATCCAATAATTGTCACATCTAGGGGAAGCTCATGAAGGGCATCGCAGATGAACATGTGAAATGTCTCTTCTTACTGTAAGCAAACTGCTAAATTATACAGAAATCATAGAATCATATATATATTTATATACTATATTTATGTTTGGTTTAGTATTTTTCTATGCTATAAGGGTGTTGTGTTGTTAAAGGTAAAGGTTTTCCCCTGACATTAAGTCCAATCGTGACCGACTCTGGGGGTTGGTGCTCATCTCCATTTCTAAGCCGAAGAGCCGGCGTGGTCCGTAGACACCTCCAAGGTCATGTGGCCGGCATGACTGCATGGAGTGTTGTTACCTTCCCACCAGAGCAGTACCTATTGATCTACTCACATTTGCATGTTTTTGAACTGCTAGGTTGGCAGGAGCTGAGGCTAACAGCGGGCGTTCATTCTGCTCCTGGGATTTGAAACTGGGACCTTTTGGTCCGCAAGTTCAGCAGCTCAGCTCTTTAACACACTGTGCCACCAGGGGCCCCTGTGTTGTTAGGCGCTTATAATATCCACTGCAAACTAACATCAGTTTTCTAATTGGGTTTAGTGATACTTTATGATGGGTCAGAACAAGGAGGGCTTGTGGTTGTCCTTTCTTTTGAAACAGCAGTATTGTTTTTTTAGTGATTTTAAAAGTATTGTCCGTATTGTCTTCCATGTAAACATGACAGGAATTCAGCCAGTCACCCAGCTGTTTTTCCCCTAACAAATAACTTTCTTCCTGCTCTCTGCCAGAACTGCAGTCTGAATAAAAACCACTGCCATTTAACTTTATCTTAGAACATAGCAGGATAGTTAACACTCGGCTCCTCTTCACTATCAGTTTTGGATGCTCCTCTCCTTTAACATCAATTACTCTTAGGAAGCGGTAGAGCTCTTTTAAGATTTAATCCTCAATAATTATTCTTTTGGGGGTATGTTGCTACTACCACCAATTGACTTTGTCACATATCCGTCTTGCACTCCAGAATAAAAAGTATATGTGATTTGCTCAAAAGAAGTAGGCTGCAGGGAGCTGCTATTCATCTCTTCTATATTTGTATCACCAATGTAAGGAATCAAGAAAGGCTCCAACACATAGTCTTCTTAGGTTAACAATGGCACACATCAAAGCACATACACAACTCGTATTTTAATAGCAGAAGTTGTCTTTCTAATGCAATGGTCTATGCTTGCTTTGGTGAAACTGGGTGTGATATGTATGATATAGTTTCAGCTTCAGGTCAAATTCAGTAAAGTTGCCTTTAACTGGTATATTTTCAAAGAAAATAAGACTGCTCCACTGCTACATTAGGAAAATTATAGGCACCAGAGCAGGACTTAGCCTGTAGCCTTGTGCAGAAAAGGCTTCCATTTATGTCAAGAAAAGAGTGCAGGGCAAAGCATGGTATTCTTGAACAGCATACATCCCTTCTGTTGACCACTTGAAGGTTATAGACAACCAAGGGGTTGAGCATTATAAACTATGCCACACCACACCAATATTGATATAAAATGTTTAATAAGCTGCAATAAAGCAAAGGCCATTAGAGCACACAAGGTACATAACAAAGCATAAAGGGGGGAAAGAAGCAGAAGAAAAAGTCTAAATTTCAGTTGGGGCCCAGAGATAGGTGAGAAGAACACAGTCTTCTATAGGTTAAGTCAAGAAAATAAAACACACCAAACACACTCCAAACGTAAAACTATCATATAAGTAGCCAGAATTTTGGTAAAATCTGATGACAAAATAGACTAGCTATTGTAAATAAGTAGGCTGAATGACTAGAAAATAATTGAATATAACCTGTATTTTTAAAATACATTTTCAGATGTAATTTGGATGAGGTATATAGAACATGATCTAATCACACATTTATCAACAATTCACAGCAGACATGTTCTTTTTCTAAAATCACAGCATTTCTTAGTGCCCTGAAAAGAAGAACAATAAATAGCAGAATTGAAACTTTCCAGGGGCCGTTGTCACTGTACTTGATTACATACTAGATTTGGGAGACTTACGGAGAATCAGATTGCTTGGAGAGCAAGTCGGAGCAGGGAGAAGTATGCTCAACATTTGGTTCTTCAGATGTTAGCTAGGACTCTTAGAGAAAGAATCCTTAACTGTGAAGAACGCCAAGTGAAAAAGACAATAACAATGCAGGAAACCCCTAGGAAAAAAACAAGCTAAAAAGGAAACAACATATCTATGGGTTGATTGTATGTATAATTGAGGTTGCTAACTGCGCAAGAAGTTCATTCCAAGACATTTGTGAAAAGAGCTGGTTGCAGAAAATCACAACCACCATCAACACTCTCCTTCGACAGCATTTGATACCTTTACCCAAAATACAGATGACAGCTATTTGATTGGCAAAAGAGGATGCAAGTAGAGGAGAAATTGTTAGAAAGGGGCTTTACTATCACATAATCTCATAAGATGGGGTTCTCAATTGTATTTGGTAGAAAAAGGGAAAGGATTCTGAATGATCAATGTTAAGAAAAAAGACATTAGAAACTTCCACACTTTTCCATCTGAAACCAAAAAAGGTAAGGAGATGTAAATGAAAGACAATGACCCCCCTAAATTGCATAACACAACCTAAGATAGGTCAAAAGGGAACAAACAGGTGGATATTAATGATCCCAAAGACAAAGGTAAATTCAGAGAGAACCCAAAGAAAGGTGAGACAACTTTGTTGTCTAGCAGTTGGGAATTTAGGATGTGGTGAAGAATTAGCTTAATCTTCTAAAACTAATGGACACAGTAACGATCATACAACATAAGAAATTGTGAAAGTTCAGCTGCAAAGAGCAGGGAAGGCACCATGATATTTCTTCTTTATCTCACTGGCAATGCCCCCAAACTATGCCCGGCAAAGGTATCACAGAGTCCATCAGCCCAATGAATACACTAGGGAAGACTTAGAAACTGACTACTTTTTGCAATGGTGCATAAATATGAAGATAAAACAAAATATTCCTTTCTGTGGCAGAACTACTGAAGACAAATACACACACACACACACACACACACGTACAACCATCCTTATCAGGACGTTGATACTGCTTTATCAGTGAAAACATTATTACTAAGAATCTTATTGCTCACTTGTAATGTGCCCAAAGGTGCCCATGATTAGGCAGACTACCCAAAACTGTGGCAGTTCAGAATTTCAACTTGTTTCTACAGTAAACAAGGTTGAAGAGGAGGGATGGGGGAAGCATGCAATGTTTTACTCCACTGAGATATACCCAAGATGGTAAATCCATGTCTGTGCTATTTTCACTTCAGACAGCCCACCACCATGCCCTCAAAACTAACCTGTTCTCTGAGGCTTCCCTCAACATGGCCATATGTTGGCTGGTGGACATTGTGTGTGGAAGTGGGGTGTGTTATGGCACAGAAGTATCTTGTTAGATCTCTATATCTGAAAAGATAAGAATGATGTCCTTCCAGGACTTCTGGAGGACTCCTACAAGATTTCAGATGATGCCTCTTTTATTGAGATTTTTCTCTGCCACTCACTGTCCTCCACCAACCAGTAAATGATGGCGGATTGGGGGGGGGGGGGCTAGCATCAACGTATGAAACCAGAAAGGAAGCCTGGAGCTTCATGGTTCATCACCCTACGTAGGATCTCAACAATTTTTTTGCATACAAAAATCTAGCATATCAGGCAGGTTGGACTACAGTAGTTCTTTTCAATACTTTGCATTCTATATGAGAATATATTTAGACACATAAACACACACACAAAGAGTAAAGGAATACAGAGTTGCATAAATCTGAAGTGTAATAATTCAAACAGATTTACTATCTCAGAACTAGGACCTTGATTTTGCAGCATAAATTCAGGACCAGTCAGTTTTCTCCCTGTGTCCAATTATACCTGGATGGAGCAAGAAACACTCCCTATTCCATGCTACTACATTACAAACCAAGATTTATTAGCACAAAGTACAGGAAATAAATATTATAAAAATATTTACAATATTATTTTTCTATTTCTGTGACTGCCTGGGGAGAGAAGACAGCATTTACCCTGCACCTAGGAATGCATTTCAGCTGCCAGTTGGATGCTATGTTAACATAGCAACTACTATTCATATAGATATATATATATATATATATATTTATAGACATATATACATATATGCATATATTCACATTGCATTTGAAAGTTATACACAAAAAGCAGATTCTCAGAAGAGACTTGATAGCACTGCAATGTAAAAGACCCACATAGGGTTACAGGTCACACACAAGTAACAAAAACATTCAGGCTCCATTCATTTCCACTATTGTGTGAGAATGATTTGGAGTGACACTTCAAAAAAGAATCTGTAAGAAGACCTTTCCTCAATGTAAATGAGAACTCCTGAGATCATTTTCAAATGGATCAATGGTTTTTTTTACAACTACATAGCAGAAAGACAAGGATGTGCCAAGCGACCTAAAGAAGCTTGACAAGGAGTTCTTTGAGAAAACAAACTGTGATAATAATAGGACCTTCCAGGCTAGCGGCCCAGACTGCTCCATTCTCACTCCCACAGAAAAGCTAGGGAGACAAACTGTATGGGGACAGAAACAGATTTAAGCAAGGATACCAAGTAAGGACACAGATGGGTGTTATAGGTTAGTGGGACGCTGGTCTGCAACCAATTGCTCATAGATTTCTATCTGACTGTCTGCTTCTGTTTGGTGAGCATGCGGCAACTAGAGAACAGAAGACATTAAATGGATAGTTCTATTTACAGTATAGTAAAATTTAAGAGACAGTCACAAATTTAATAAACAGACTCTTTTATTTTCATTTGGCTCAATAATTCCTTGCTGATCTGCTGTGTTTCTTAATGGTTACGAAAACGGCCTTCTGGGCATTGCTCACATTCTATCTGATATGTACCATAGAGAGATCCAAAGTCCAGGTATTTTTAAATACCTGGTTATTAATGAAAGAAAAGAAGACAATTTAGTGACCATCTCCTTTGAAGAGGAAAACAAAAGCAAGAACTTTATCATAAGAAACCAAGGACCTAAGAAAACATTTCTGTGATTAGGAAAACTTGGCTAGGAAGTCCCTGCACATAATCATAAACGCTTAATGGTTAGTCTTTCTAACAGTCTTGTTGGCTAACATATTCCAAATAATGGGAAACTTGAAATGAGAAACAAAATAATATTTACCACACCAAAAAATATGTATGCTGGCACCAATTTTGGCAAGAGAGAAGAGCTTTAAATAAAATGCTCAGAGGCTGCATCGGCCACCCAACACACAGAATTCAGAGTAACAGTGCACACAGATATTGTTTGTGCAGGTTATGTACATATATGTGAAAGCATACCATTTCTTTTGACACTGTGTGCAGGAGGAGGCTGCTCCAGAGATAAAAGACAAGGCAACTTTCATTAGAAAAAGCTGAAAGCAACAAAATGCACAATAACAGGATGAAAAGCATCAAGAGCTTGACTGCAAATATGGCAACTGGAGAAAAATGGAAGCACTCCTTATGGGAAGAAGGTTCAGTTGATCTCAACTGGCATGGAGAGCAGGAGGTTAGAGGGATCAAATATAAATAGTATAAAAAAGCATAAAATGCAGGTAACAGGGAAGTTTTATAAAAAGAATCCCACAGCAAGCAAAAGCTGAAATAGTTCATTTGGTGTATAAGATCTGGGAATGGTAAACAGCAAAGCAACTAACAGCAATCTTCAAGAAAGCAGGGCAAGATTCTTCTACCAATGTGGGAAAGGGTGCCTTTTAAACATAAAGTAGGAACAATAAAAGAAAGGGTGGGAACAATTATGAAACAGTCTGAAGAAGGGAAAATGGTACAGAGTGAAGTCTTCTCCAGTAAGTAAGGTCATCCACATTCTTCCTGGAGTAGCCCAACATGGAAGCCAAAAGATCTAATCAACCCTGACTTGGCTACATTTGTAGACCTGGCAGCAGATTCCTCATCAAGCACACTGGTTAGAGCATAAAGATAATTGTGAACAGAGGACCTGTGAACCAAATCTTTCCTTTCTAACACACTGAAGGGGAATATTACAAGAGTACACTTGTCCTCCCCAGACATCGTATTCCTGCTGTAAACAGCTTTACTTCTCCAGAACAAGAATTAGAAGAAGTTTATAACATTATGAAGTCTAAACTATGTAACAGTGTTCTTTTATTTCATAAAGGACCTACTTCTACAAGGAGGGATGGGAGAAGTCTCTATTTATTGGTCCCCATATTACCAACTCCCCATCCAAGAAGAAGCGAGACAGGATGCATGGCACAAAAGAAAGCCATACATGTTCCAAAAAGAACTAAGTACAGCAACGCTGGCTAGGTTCCTTTACTTAAAAGGACATGCAGCTGACCTCTTTCTTTTATGATGCCTTCCACGCAGAAGGACCAAAATTGGTGGTACTAGCTACTGTCTCAGGCCCTGGGCAAAACTTTGCAAGTATATTCCAACTTCTCATAGGCAACTTGCCTATCAAGCAGGTTACTGAAAATAGAGATAAATATGGCACATTAAACAAGTTTTACAAAATACTCATTTTAGACTATAGGCCACACAAGAAATGGGACAACCGAAAGTGGTAGAAAGGTTTTATTAGGAGGTGTTTGGATCGAAATCACTAGCTGAAAGTACCACAAGGTGCCCCAACCACCCAGCATAGTGTTAGGAAGCAGCCCTGGGTAGAGGGAGCAGAAAGATTTACACATCTCTATGGATGCAGAAACAGAAAATTAGAAAAAGGAGACATGAACATTTGACAAGCTTGCCCTTCTCTCTCACACACACACAAGTTCACATACTTCCTTAAATACCTTTTAATACTCCTTGTGGAATGTCTAACACACTTGTTATCCACAGTTAAAATAACAACCACACACATCTGTATCAACCTTTTACAGAGAATGCTAAGTCTGACTTAATGCTTACAACAATTAATTTTATACAACATGATTTAAATGAAACGAAAAGTGTTAAAAAATCAATGATTTAAAAATATTTCATAAAAAAAGAGTCCACCCTGATGTGTCTTATAGCTTTAGTGCACCCTCTCAATCCACAGCCTTGAGTGAGCAGGAGGGTTTTGCATTTTCTGAAGTCAGATTCCAGTCTCTTTGATCAGTGAAAAAAATCCACACAATTAGTTATCCATTTTCTGCCTGCAGTAATGAGCTTTGGTATAGGAGTGCCAATGCTAATGCAACCTCCCTCCTTTAAAAAAAAAAAATCAATCTCCTCACACATAAACCTTCTTCATTCTCCCTGAAGAGTTTGTTTTTCCTTTTATTCAATATATTCTTCACCAACTGAAAAGACCGGCTCGAGCCAGTTAATATAAAAATGTGTAAAAGATGTGTTTGAGTACGTTGATCTCAGATGGTATCCACGGAGAGCTATTCTAAAAGGTCAAGCAATTTGAAGGCCTTCACGGGAAGCTCTTGGGTGCCACATATAGCTAAGACATGGAAGTTTGCACAAGTTTCTAAGCAAATAGCTTAGCTTTAGTTGTGACTTAAAAAGAAACTAGAGAAATAAATAAAAGGCTGGATTTTGTTTCTTATCTGCAGCATTAGAGCGGAAGCAACCACAGTCAACTAACAGATTGGTAGCACAAAGCGTACTGGACAGTTTCCTCTGAGAAAATGCTGCTTTCCTTTTCTTGGATCCAAAACAAATGTTTGCACTTGGAAAGTGACTGTTTGCTTTCTAACAGGCTTTCATAGTAGTATCTTGTGTGACGAGAGATGACTTCTTGAGCTTTACATAATTCAACTTGGAAGGTGAAGACAAAAATAAGTGAAACAGGAGTATTTAGAGAGTTAGATTTTACAGCTCCTTAGAACAAGAATCTGCTTCAACTTAAGCTGCAACCCAACTATGCTTGGAAAAGTATCAGAGATTTCCAATACTATCTTGTTCACTGGCAGCATTGCTCCATTCTTGTTTTTAAAAAGTTGTCTGAATATGTAAAAAGGACTTGCAGTGACTCCATAGAAAAATAAAGCAAAGAGGCCTATGTGCATCTTCTGACATGGCTCTTTACAGATGTTCTATCTTGAGACCCACATATTAAGATGCAACCAAACATCATTTTAAAAAGCTATACACTTGTCTATTTCATGCTGAGATATCCACCCATCTTTCAAGGTTATTCATAAATTAGTCTCAGAATAAAAGAAAACCATTCTGAAATGCAATCATATTGTTCTTTAAAATACAGATCTTTAGGAAATATCAGAAGTGGCAGGGAATGGGCAGATGGTAGGCAATATTCTCTAGCCAAGCAAGCAAAGTTTGCCAGGCATGTCGCCATTTTCAAAGATGGTGCTGAAAGAGTATCTTTTTGACACAAGTCATGTTAGGTAATAGCCAAACTCTCTATTCGAAAATTACATAATATGGACAATTGTGAACACTTTAATAAAATACACCATCATGACCTCTGAGTAAAAAATAGCATTGAAGTATGAAAACCATTTAGGCTTGGGGTTTATAATCCTTTCCTCAGACTAAGCAGTGCCATGATACTTCATTGCTTCAAAGGAAGAAAATGCTCCTGCATGAACCCCAACAGAGAGGCTTCCACAGTCTATGGGATGTGCATGAAAGGTGATTCTCTTTCCATGACAGTACAAGTGCTCGTGCATTACCTATAAACTGCCAGCCTTTAAATCATACAGACTAATTTATTCATTTCCTAAGTGGATAAATAAGGCACTGTACTTTAAACTGAAACTTCCTGGTTCCCAGTGCAATGCTAGGAACTTTCAGAAGCAGTAACTTCCTTTCTCAGCAACAGAGGAGAATGTTGTCTGGCTGCAGTACAGCTCAGGAACTTCTCAGAATCAGCGAGGGAGGGATGGCTTTCAGCTGACCCCCATGTTCATTAACTGATTCCTTAATGCTCGAGGAAGAGTTTCTACATCTGATCACCCCTCCAACCCAAGCCTATTACTTTGCATCCATCCGTCTGCGTTTGCTGGGTGGAGAGTCTTTTGTTGCTCTCAGCTTCTTCTTACTCTGGCCTTTGCTGTTCTCTTGCATTTGTTTCACTGACTTAGTGAGAGTTTTGCCCTTGGCTGCCTTTTTTGAAAATGCTTTTTGTGGCCGGCTTGAGGAATCCTGCCCCACTTTTTGCTTTAAGGGTTTAGCAGGCCCTTCTGGTCTGGAAGACTGGGGAGTGGCCTTTTGACTGCTATTCACTTTTGCCTTCTGGGTGGTAGACTTCCCTTTCCCAGGTCGCAAATCAATCAGCTTTTTTGTCTTCTCATTCTGAGATGCAAGTTTACTACTCTTCTTCATAGCTGGCTGCTTCTTAGTCGTAGGTGATTCCATATGCTTCAATTTACTACCTTTCTTAAGAGGGATACTTTCTTTGCTTGAAGAGCTCTGGGGCTTGCTGCTTTCATTCAGTGCCTTCTTTTTGCTTTGCTGAAGGTTGCCTTTAGACAGAGTGACTTCCTGTGATCTGTCTTTCCCCCTTTTCACCTTTTTTCCTTTTTCAGCCACATTAGATTTAGTAGGGAGTGAAGAGGCTTTGACCTGCTGAACCAGTTTAGGAGACATCAGAGGCTTAATGCTCAAGCTCTTGCTGCTTGGCTTGCTTTCATTTGACAGATGCTTTGCCACAGAGTCATTCTTTTCTCGTTTGACTATTTTGTGGAAGCCATGAAGTTTGCCACGCAAATTGGAGTATTTTCTTAAAATTCGTGAGCTGGTCTGCACTGGTGCACAAACTGGGGGTTGGGCTGTTTTAGCTTGGATCCCATTTTCCAAATTTATTTCCGAAGAGGGTGCCTGCTTTGGACTGGCAACTTGCTCTTCCTCAATTTCCTCTGTGTTCTCTCGAAGCTTAGCCAACAACCTCTGAGTCTTTATGGTATTTTTTGCTGGAGTCATGGCTGCAAACTTCTTCAGGTGTTTCTTTAGACGTTCAGCTTGAAGTGAGCTGGGATAGGAAGAGCAGCCCTTTTGGAGTGGAAGCTTGATGGGGGGCATGTCTCCTGGGAGACGGGTATTCATCTTCTTCACAATGACCAGAGACTTGGTTTCAGTTGTCTCCATAAACCATTTACAGATATTAGATAAGTCAAATGCTTTCATGAACAACATTTGAACAGGGGAGAGCTTCTGGACTTCAGTAGCTCCTTTGAACTTCCGAGTCCTCTTTTTGCTTTTCCAAATCTCTTTAAGCTTGTCAGACTTATTCTTGACCTTTGGAGCTGGCTGGGCCTCCTTTTCCAACTGAATCCACCCTTTCTGGGTTTTCATGTATTGGGTATTGAAGTTAGTGATAAGTTCTTGGTTCTCGTCTTCAGCGCACCATTCTACAAAGCTGGGTTTGTTGTCAGATAGCACCTCTACATCACCAAAGTCAATAGTGTCTTCATTTCCTATACTTTGTTTGTCTACAGTATCAGAGTTTTCTTGTATAGTTTCCTTCTCTGGCACATTTTTGGAAGCAGTGGCTACATGAATTGGGGCAGGGCTGTGTCTCAAGTTATAGAACTGGAGGGCTGGCTTCTTGTACTTTATAGTCTTCTCTGATGTTGTATGTTTACTTTCATTCCTGTTCCCAGGACTTAGGGGACAGCTAGTCTTACACTGGGTGTGCAATGCCTTTGTAATATCCATAGTACTTTCAGAGTTCTCTGGAGCTTCTGGCTTAAAATTTGTTTCCCTTTCCCTTTCCCTTTCCTCAGAGGTTCCTACAGGGACGTGAACACTTCTTTTATCAGAACTAGCCTCTACATAGATTTCAAGCATTGCTCCTGGCTTACTTTTGTTACCTTCTTCACCCTGACCTTCCTCTATTACAGTCTCTGTTGTCAATGTTTTATAGGTCTCCCCCATTTTGATGTCACTTTCTCCACCTGTCAGTGGCTTCAGAGTGCTTGTGATGTCATTGAGCAGTGTTTTATGGAATCCATCACTTGGAACACACACAGATGCTGCCCCATCAAGATGAACTTCCCTCTTAAAGCGCTTAGTGCCAGGATTTTTAGAAAGCTTAATCTGTAATTGAGGAAGCTGTAGAGAGTTGGAAGAACTGGGCTGCTCAGTACTGTCGCCCTCAGGCAACAGAGATTGCTGGCTTCGAAGACAGCGATCAGATGCAACTTGAAGTTTTTTCTCCCTTTTTCGTTTTTTGTCTAGGTTTGTTTGGGAAGAAGCCTCCTCGTTGCACATTTTTGATATTTTGAATGTTGATGAAGTGTTGATATCAGCTACCTCTTCCTCAGCTGGCTGACTAATCATACATGTTTCTTTTACAGCCTTTTCACCCCAATTGTCACTGGTGTCTGAAACAGGCAACACAGGTTCACATTTCCCAGTGAGGTCTTCCTCCTCTAGGTCTTCCTCCAAACCCTGAGAACCTTCAGTATTGGTTTCAGTGTTAATGTTTTCTTGTGTATTAGCACACAGCAAACTGTCAGGGGCCTCGGTTGCATCTAAGTCAGAAAGGGGTTGAGGAATTTCTGAATCAACCTTGTCAGGTAAAACCATTGCCGATTCTATGGGAAGAGTCTCTGAAGGCTCTGGGTCAATAGTATGGGTAACACTCTCAAGCTGTGCTACAGGGGATGCTACCCTTGAGTTAACAACATTTTCCACAGGGCATACACGCTCTGAGATAGAAGATAGACCTGTAGGAGAGATCCTAGAAGGCTCCAGATTGACTAACTGGGTAGGAGGTTCTGTCTGGGGCTCTATAGAGGAGAGTGGTGGCCCTATAGGAGAGAGTGGGGGGGGTTCCATGCATGGTGGCAATTCTGTAGGAGAGGCAGGTTCCTCCAATGGAGGTAAAAAGTCAAATTTATCTTCATGTTCTTCCGATGTCTTCAAGGTAACAGCTGGCTCCTGGTCTGTACAAATGGAAAATTCTTGGGTAATCACCTTGTCCAAGCATGGAGTTCTTTCTTCATCATGAACAGGTTCTGAGACAGAGAACAGATCTGAATGGAATGCACCATCACTATTTTCATTAGGCTCACTATTCTTACATGGCTCAGTGTCACTAGGAGATTGTTGTACAGTGTCTGTATCAGTTTTATCATGCATCTCCCCTTCACTCAATTGCAAAGAAGGGACAACAGTGTTCTGAAGGGAAGACAGAGACAAGCTGCCTTCTTCCTTATGCGGAACAGGACAAGTAGGTAAAGAGAGATCCACTGTGGATGCTTCAGTAGAATCAACACATATCTGCTTCAACAAACTGGTCAGAGGAGGAATACTCTCGGCTGAGCATGGTTCAGCTGTTTCCTGAGATATTTTGATGGAGGCATCTTCCTGAAAGAGAGTAACAGTGGAAGAACCTTTGTCACCATCAGCATTTATAGCTTGGACTGTTGCCAAATAACTACACCCTGAAAGAGTGACCCCTTGACAAGAGCTTGTTAGCACTTCAGGCCGTGGTGCCAGGATGTTTCCACCTTCCTGTACATGAGAGGCTTTGACCAAGGTGCGAACTGTCGGAAGCTCACAGCATTCACCATTGTAGTAGTAGCCACGGGTGCTCTTCCGTGCTGTCTTCCTAGATGACACTATCCTCCTGTTTTCAAAGTGGCATTCTGTAATTGGCTGGCTAATATAAACAACATCACATTGGTTATCATAGTCATTTATTCTGAGTCCTGAAGACCTTTTACTCTTACGGGTGCTTTTGGAGGAGGTCGAGATGCTCTTGGACCTAGGATGTCCATTGGTGGCTTTGTGATGGACCACTGGCATGGGACTTGTGGGCAGCCAGCCATCTTTGGCATTCTCCATACGAGTCTTGTCAACAGGGTGCACATGGTAGCTTCCCTTGCTCTTCCCTGAAGTTTGATGATGGTTCTCTACCTTCTGTTTCATTTCTTGGTCAGTTATTTCAGTATCTTGGTGCAAAGTGGCTTTGGAGCTGCACTGCAAGGCATTCTCCTTGTCAGCTCTGCGGGGGGAACTTGTGGTGAAAGTTGGTTCTCGCATCTCCTCTGGAAAAGCTTTGAAAGCATTCTTTTGGGAGCTCACACAACACTCCAGACTATCCTCACTAGTGTTTACATTTGCTGCTTTCACGGCAATATAGCTTCCCAGCAAAGCTCTGTTTTGAATTTGTTCTTTGTCATCTTCACCTTTCCTCGGCCCTATCTCTTGCTCACTACCAGGGGTCTGTCCTTCTAGGCTTTTACCAGCGTGATGGGAGTTGGAGGCAGTGAGGTATCCTTGAGTGGGACTGTCTCTGGGACTTGCAGAACTTGCTTTGATGTTACAAAGCTCAGGGAAATCCCTTCTGACCACAGAGCTGCAGTTTTCTCTTCTGTCAGATTTGAGATCAACAGCCTGTTTCAGGGCATGGCATAGTAGGCGCAGGGAGCCATGAGGCCCTGACTGCTCTGGGTCCAGAGATGAAGGGAGTTTTGATTCAGAGCAAGAAGTTCCAAGGTCCTGGTTCTCAGTGTGATACTGGCTACAGCCAGAGCTACAAGTGGATGCATCCATATTTTCAGGTTCGAGTAACTGTTGCTCCTCACAACCAGTCTGTACTTCAGTGCATATGTCGTTCAGGACACGGACGAAATGCTTCTGATGATATGCGCACAGTCTGACCATAAATTTTTCCAATGGAGATTTCTGCTGGCCAAGAGAATCTATTGCTACTGCATCTGCTGAGTTCTCACTAGAGAGAGGAAAAAACAAAGAGTCAGTACAGTAAAAGGAATGGGAAACAAATCACTTCAATAGTAAAAATCCTTCACACAATCTCTTCTTTTTTCTCTCTCCTTCACACTCTCTCTTCTAAAGTGGTACACCCCAGGAAGGCAACAGTTTCAACTCTTCTCACTGAGTAGACAGCTGAAAGGCCAAACCTCATAATAGCAAGGTTATGCCTGTCATCTCTCTCTAGTTTTCTGGCAGTTAATTTACAGCCCACTGAAAGCTATCCAAATATAAGGCTCTACTGTCAGTTCAGCCTTATGATCAGAAAATCTGTGTTGGGGAAAAACAGTTTAGACTAGCTAGAAGAGCCACAAAAATATTCCATCATTTCCTAGTTTTGCCACTAAACTTTGCAGGGCAGAATATGCAGTTGGTTGTCATCCTGCAGAGGGGAAAGCCACTCCTGGACGTTCCTTTCATTACCCAGGATTCAGAAAGGCCAGAAGTGGTACCATGGTAGAGAGAGTAGTGGGGGGGGGGGGAGTACTTCCTTTAAGTTCTCCCAGGACGGACTAAGCTCTTGCCTTTGACCACTCTACTCAAAGAAAAGGATGGTTCCTTTTCTGATAAGACTGAAGCTACATTAGACACACAATAAGTAGACCCAATTTTTTAGGTTGATTTTTAACTAAAATTTCAAGACTTATACATGAGCACATAGGATAGACTAAAATTCTAGCAATATCTAATTTTTATGATAGTTACATTTCCAATATTTTAACAAATAGAATATACTAGCTACTGAAACCAACCCTTCCCCTTTCAATATCAATCGCCACTAATGAATAATAAAACAGATTTGCAACATCTATTTGAAATCATTAGAGCATTAAATATGGCAATCCAAAATAGAACAAGAGGATGGGGCATGGATTAACCTGCTAGTGAGAACAACTTGGTGGTCCAAGAACAATAAAGCTCTCATAAGCATTCTGACAAGAATTAGCCAGTCTCCTGCCTGGTCTCCTGTCCCCCAGAATAAATAGCCAGGCTCTTCTTTGTTGGCAGATAACTAGTAATCTGTTGGGGGTACTTTGATTGTACTTTTCCTGTACGGAGGTGGTTGGATTAGATAGCCTATGTGTTCTCTTCCATCTCTAGAATTCTAGCAATTGGTTAGGATTTTAGCACAAGTGATATGTCACCCTAGAGACAGTTGTACTGATATCTACTGGTGGTAATTCAATCAACATTTGGCTCATTCATAGGTGTTTAAAAACGGTTTTCTTCCACTAATTCTGTTACTTAAATATTCTTCCTTAAGAAAAAATAATTTAAAATGAAGGCTAAACCTAACTCAAGGTACACTGGGACTTCATAGTAAGTCAACATTACTACAACATTTCTGAAATACGCCTCTGTAATAACATTTCTCTTTATCAGTAAATAAAGCATATGGGGACAAGTCAGACAACCAATATAACAAAAGAAATCAGATCATACAATTAATTATAAATTTAATTTTGTTGTAGATTGGAGATTGGACTGGTTCAGCTATTTATTCCAAACTATGATCTGAGACTAGGTACACAATCTTTGTGCTCCTACTCTCCCCTTCCCCTTAATCCATTTCAATTAGTCAGTTCCTCTTTAGCACAAATTACATTTTGCCACTACATATGAACTAGTTACTCATCCACTCAGCCTTCATACTGGGAGGGAAAGCAGAGACCATAGTTTTCATTCAAATATAAAATCAAACTAAAATGTGTCCTAAAGGGAAATTTAATTGAATTGGAGATGTGAGAGAACAACAACAACATATGAGTGCAAGGCTCATTCACACAGCAGGATGGTTTAATGATATTTGAGATGACCAACTGTGATCATTTGACTTACCACTAATACTAGACCTCCAAATGGAAGAAAACATTTGTTAACTTTTCAGGAGGACTTAAGTCTATTTTTTGCAAACAGAAACTAAAATCATACACCTGTTTCTAGGCTGCATCTCCTTGAACTATTGGTGGGGGGGGGGGGGGTGCCCCAACATAACAGAATGCTCTACCATACAAACATATTCCTAGCCAATCAAAAACTAGATGCCATGAAGATAAGTTCTAGCCAGACATGCCAGTCTCCTATCTTGGAATATATGGCTTGCTTTCAATGGAGAAACATCCAATCATGTATTCTGAGAGTGTACCTTCCAAACACAGATTTTCTTCCTGAAAGAGCTGCAACCATGATTTCCTGTAAGGCCCCTTCTACACAGCTATATAATCCAGATTATCAAAACAGATAATCCACATTATCTGCTTTGAACTGGATTATCTGAGTCTACACTGTAATAAAATCCAGTTCAAAACAGATAATCCGGATTTTATATGGTAATATAGAAGGGGCCTAACTGAATCCTCATTTAACATTTAAACTTCATATCAGAACATCTGCAGCTTCATGCAGTCCATGTTGATAATTTTTTCAACTCATTGACAAGCTCTGAGGACTTTATCAGATGGCAGTATTGAGAGGCATCGATAAGTTAGGTAAAGAGTGGAACTGGGAGCTGATTGGACCTCCCAGTCCTCCCTCATTCATTTCCATTTGTTCTCCTCTCATCAGACCTTTAGTGCTTCCCCCTAGGTGGAAGCTATCTTCCTCATCACATCTAGGCAATAAGTCTCCACCACCATGCAAATCTGCCAGAATCCCTTTCCATGAGATGAAATGGTTCTGCATTAAAATCTATTGGACTCTTGAGATAGGGTTGCTGTTTTAAACCACTGCTTTCCACGGGATCCAATTGTTCTGCATCAAAACCAATTGGACCCTTGAAACAGAGGTGCTGTTTTAAACAATTTCCATAGGAAGGAGTAATCATGCATTTCTATAGACAAGGATAACAGCTCTCTGCTAAGTACAATATTATAATTGGAACAAACCAGCAAAGGAAAACTGACTGTTCTCTGTTGTACAATGCCTCTATTACACAATATCTTTCATTTGTTAAAGTAACGAGAATCTAATTATTAGAGGGATATTTGGAATTTGGAGGACTAATCTTATACATATTTACCTGGAAGTCAAACTGATTTTAATGGAAGCCGCTCACAAGTAAGCGTGCTTAGAGTTGCAGCCTCAAGTGGGTAAAAATTATTAGTTGAAATAATTACTTACTGAGTGTTTAAAATTGGACTGGATAAAGTGTGGCACTCCAAATGTTAATGGACTGGAATCACTAGCATTCCTCACCTTTGGTTATCTGGCTTGAACTCATGGAAGCTGCAATCAAGCAACATCTGAAGGGGCATACTTTATACATTCCCCAGTTCAAATGAACAAGAGATGTGCTAAAAACATTTATTTGATTCTGCCATAGGTACTGCAGTCATGATTTATTAGCAAGAATGAGGATACAAGTGAGGTTGTCCACACCTAACGAAGCCTACTTTCTCTTTCTCTTTGACAGAGACAGCATCATGAAAAAGGATGTGTTTATGACTCTGGTCTCTTTTGTTTAATTTCCACCCACATTTGTCGTGACTCAAAACAAGAAAGTTGCTTTACAAGCAGGAGGATGAGAGAACTGAAACTGCATCCTTTTTCATGACTGCCATCTTATCCATTAAAAAACAAACAAACATTGTACATACAATGTAAGAACCTGGAGGTCATCTATAAGCAGATTGAACCATATCTTCTCCTGACTTTGGGTCCCCATAGCACCTGCATAGTTTTCCCAGATCAGTTGTCACTGCTTCTTAATCCATCTTGCCCCCCAAGTATCAGGGAGAAAATTCAAAGGGCAGTATCTGTCATTTGTACAAACACAACGGTTGCCATGCAACAGTCGCAGTGCCACAATTAATGCTTTTCAGAATCTGCTGGGCTGTACAGCTATTTGCATAGCTGGATGCCAAAGCATGTCTATTTGCACAGAGCTGTCACTGGTTGCTATTCTGTTCTCAATTAGTATCCGTGTGCACAAATCTGTAAATGTACAAATCCAGGCTAAATTGTTTGTTTATTTTTGTTCTGAAAGATGCAAACATACTAATAAAAAGTATGTTAGAACCCGTAAGCACTGACAGTCATTGTTAGGCCAGAGAAAGCTTAAGATGCAGTGGGAACAATATAATCTTCAGTTCCGATGGAGGATTTATCTGTGGGAATATATTTTTTGAAATACAGATTTTTTCTTTAACGCAATGGGGCTCTTATTTAAAGACTTATCAAGAATCTTTGAATTTGCACACAAAACAAATTGAACACCCCTGTTCTTTTCCTTCTTGTGTAATAAAACCAAGATGCATGCCTCTTCTCCAGCTATAGAGAAGAAAAGGAGAAATACATCATTCCCTACCAGTCTACGAGAGCTGCTATATATTTATCTACAAAACGTCCAATTTACCACCCACTCCACCCAAAGTTTTTCACTATTTAATACATGCAGCCTTTCCATCACCATTTAGCCTCTTGAAAGATCAGCTCGAGAGATTATAAGTTTACAGGTATGTTTTGTACCTCTCAGAGGCACAAGAAGCAGCAGCAGAACAAAAGTTCAAGGCTAAGTGATTCTGTTCCTTTCAGATCAGCTAAGCATCACAATTATAGCTCTGTAAAAAAAAAACAAAAAAAAAACCAAGACATAGCTATAAACTTATAAAACCCAACCCTGGATTTTTATTTCTTCTCGCGCTCTCTCTCACCAGGGAGAGGGTTTTCTCCCTCCCCCTTATGTTTTCAGAAGCTAACTCACCAGACAGATTGTCAGATGTGGTAGCCCTAGCATTCTGTTGTAATAAAACTATATCTTGTTCTTCAAGATGAAAGGGCAAATTAACTTCGCTTCCTAAAAATCAAAGTTTGTCATAGGAAAAAAAAAATCTAGCATTGACCCCATACAGCACAGGATTTACACCACTGAGATTCGACACCTCACCTCTTTGCAAACTACTAACAGATAATTTCCCAGAGAAAAAAGACAGCCCATTCAAAGTGGTCTGACACCCCAAAGCTAAATAAAATTCACACAATTATTCCTGAATGGGGGAAGTGGCGTCATTAAATGTATTTTTTTATAAATCCAATGGTGCCTTTTATCCATGCAAAAATTCTCATAAAATTATTTTAGAAAAGAGAAAAGGTTAGTGAATCACTTAAGATGCAGCCAGTGCATTTGTCTACTCATTTACAGGCATAAGAAATGTGACAAAACAATTTCTGTTGATAGTAAAGAGCTGCCTCTGTTTTAGTATTTGGTGTATTTCAAGCAGGCTGGCCTATGCTTCAGAATTACAGTGCTTTACACCTTTCCTGAAGATGGGCTGGTCACTGAAATGCCTGGCAGGAAAGATTCTGTGATTCAGGAAATGCGTGGGTAGAAACACACCTTGAAAGGGGGAGAAAAGCCTCTTTGCATGCAGTTCTATACAAGGATAAATGTTTTAACATAAAAACAGTTATTCCTGAAATTCCTTTTATTTCTTTTGTCTCTGAAAATGTCTTTTAAATAAACTCTACATGGGAGTGAAGAAAATTGAGCCAATGGTGTTTGCTGTAGCAATCCACAATTTCCCTTAAGGAAATGCTGGTTTTACTACAACAAAGACAGGAAGCCAGAATTTTAGCCCTTCAAAGTATGGATTTTTGGTTAGGTTACCAACCCTCCCCTGCCAAAACAAAATAAAAAAACATGCATCTAACATCGTCTTCACTGGGTGAATTTAAACCAAGTCAGGGGAGCCACCCAATCCATTGTACCTGATCTCTGCATTCTCTTTCTTTCTAGCATGTTCTGTTCTCTCCCCCACCTTTTCCTAACACAACATTTTAATCACCAGCTGTGACGCATCTAACAGCCTTCTTGTGGCTAATTGAAAAACGTTATCATTCAGTCCATCCCTTTAAAACCAGTGGAGATTTATCATGTTGAAATATTAACCCACGTACGGCTTCGTTTTCAAGGGCTTTTCACAATAGTCCTTGCTAATTTTTCTGATTATCAAGGACGTTGGGGAGCTTTTCATATCCCCCCTACCCATGAGAGTAAATGCACTGTGTTCCTGCCGCTGATAGTACAAACACTACTATTTACAGCTGGGTTTCGTGGAAGCAACCATGACCGTGTGAAGTGCCTTTGTAAAATACAAACACAAATAAGAGTTTAATGCAAACTGAAGAATTCTGGAAAGCTTTAAAAGAAAAACAACAACTCTTAAAGCCTCTAAGCTAAGGATTCAAACTCTATGTAGAATGAACCCTATATCTGAAAATATAAACAATGAACTCCATAAGAAACATGTGTGGATTACAAAAATCACAAATGGATTGAACTCTGAGTTGGATCAAGACAATATTAGTCACACTTTAGACTCCCCAAAGTGAAAAAGAGCTTCATCTGAAGAAAAATGAATATAATGGCATAATCTCTCCATTCTAGAGCATCATCCTGCTTGCTTATAAATAGCTTCAACATGCCACTATATTCATTCTTCTCTAAGTAACTACCCAAGTTATGTCTTCTATTAGTTCTGACTAAAATGTCTCACTGATTTCAACGTTGGGTAATGATTAGGAAACTAGGGTCTGAGTCCACTCTCAGCCATGACTAGAAACCGCCGAGTCCCTTTAGGGAGATAGGGTGGTCGACAAATAAAGAAGTATTATTATTATTATTATTATTATTATTATTATTATTATTATTATTATCCACTGGGAGACCTTGGAGAAGTCATGTTCTCTCAGCCTCAGAGGAAGGCAAAGGCAGAGCTCTCTTCTGAACAAAGGTTGCCAAGAAAATCCCATAATAGAGGCATCTTATGGTTGCTATAATTCAGGAAACAGCGGTTGCTATAATTCAGGAAACAACTTGAAGGCATACATCAAGATGAAGGCAACTAACCTTAGCCTTATTCAGGTGTAAGTTATCCAGTTTAGATAAACATGGGAAGAAAGGAGCACCTAGTCCTACTATCTTCTGGAGTTGTTTTCTTTATGTAAAAAGCATAGGTTCGAAGAGAAGAAACTTCTGATTAAAGGGAGACACTCCATATAAGTAACAACACTGGAAAGGAGAAGTTCTTGCCCACATGAAGATTCTGCACATGGACAGGAACTTCTGCTCAAACAAGATCTGCATAGAGCAGGGGCGTGAAGTTGGCACCTCTTCCAATTCTAAGATTCTAGTAGCAGAGTGGGAAGTACATGGCTCTTGAACTGCATATTCTTACTGGTTTTTCCCCCAGGAATAGGATCTCTCTGGTTTCTTCAGATTTTGTTTCATCATGAATCAAGCAGTAGGAATAAAGATTGTAGACTATGGATCAAATGTGGGCTATCCAGATGTTGATTAATTACAACTCCCACTAGTCCCTGACCAACATAATGAACCTCAAAGGTGTTGGGAGTTGCAATCCAAAAATATATTGAAGGTCAGAATCACCTGTTCCTTCTTTAAAAACAGATAAAGGGGCTTCAAGGAAAGAACTGAAGAAGGAAGATTTGTTTCTGGTTAAAGACTGCACTTCTGAATTTGTTGCCAAAACTGGGACCCTAAAGTGATTAGAAGCAAATTCTAGGCAATAATTATAAGGGTTTGTTTAGGTTTAGGAAATTGTGTGATAAGGAGAATCTCAATCCAACACATCTTGGAACCTTTTGGGTATTATCCAGCCATTTTCTTCACTTGAGCAATTTAAATGGTTCCAGGGGCTTTGGGAGAGATTTGGGGAAGCAACAATGGAGTTGGAATCTGTATGCAGTCTAGGGGTTGAACTTTTCTCACTCAATTTAATAAAAAAAAAGGTAAGTTGCAACATCTATTTTATGGCCTTGGTGATGAGAGGGAAATAGATATTTTTAAAAGGCAAGGATGTATTCAATCACAATATTGACTACTCACAGCACACCTTTAATGACTGTGGGATGTTTAAAACACTCAGGCAGTACCTGTTCATTCTCAAAAGATGGAACTTTTCTGCACTGCATGGCTATGCTTCTTTTCCAGGATCCAAGGATATGCCTACTGCTTTGCTTCTTCTCAGAAAGCCATGAGAGACACTGTGGTACTGAGTCAGAATGACCAATTATTTTCCCTAGCAAGAACCTTCCTTAATAGCTTAAAGAGCCTTTTTGGCTATTATCTTAACTAGTCTAACACTGGAGCTTTGCTTATAAGGCCAATACAATTGGCCCTCTGCCTCCCCAGATACTGAATCTAAGAATTCCGCCATCCAAAGTTTAAAAATTTACCCCCGTCCTTAGAAGATTCCCAAAAACAAAAGCTTGATTTTCCATTTTATGTAAGGGACACCATTTTACTATGACACTGTATATAATGGGACTGGAGAATCCATGGATGTTGGTATCTATGGTGGGTTGTGGAACCAAACCCAGGGAATAATAAGGGCTCACTATATTCTTTCTGGGTTGTTTGCCTATTGACAGTTTCCCTTGTGTCCAGATTTCAGCTATTTGAGCATACTTCCTCGTGATATTAACCAAATTATTAAACTGATTTTTTCTACATTGTTTGCTTAAATATTACTGGATTTGTACAAGTGGACATAACTGAAATGAATAATTTGGGGTAAGGCTAATATGCTTAAGTTAAATATTTTACCACTGATATTTCAGTCTCCAAGTATCTCACTATACTAGAAGTTTACTTTCAGAAAATTAGTGCTATTTCTGGAAATATATTGTGGGAGGGGGGTCTTCACCAACCCTTCTCTTTTAAAAGGATACTAATGTCATTTTAATCAGTTGGATTTAATTTCCCAAACTTGAGTTGGCATACCTTCTGATTCATACAAATAACCTTCTCCTACAGCTATACCACATGAGTCATACAGATGACAAACACAGCTTAATTCAGATATTTCTCCATGGAAAATCTTACAATGAATTTACCTGGAATGTCTTCCTAGATGGACTGACGTATAATATGCATTTTTGCGTAAGGTCAAAAAATTATGCTAAAAACAGATCCCACAATGCCTAAATTAATGTAAACACTGGTCATTTGGATGCCTCTGTCTGCCATGGTGCCATTTCTAGCCTTATAGAATGCCTGTGCAGGAAAATGATAATGATGGTGGCAGTTCTTCAGCATGATCTTGCATTTGCAGGGAGAGCAAACCAAAGTAGCATCAAAGAGCTGCTGCCACCACCATTTTCCTGCTGGATCCCTCTGCTGGGGCTGGAGGGTCGGATGGTTTCTTGCCTTCTGCATGCCTTCTCTGGCTCCTCTTCATGGCTTGCCCATAGTTAGCTCACTTTCCTCCTCCTCTCCATGTTCTCTAAGGAGACAAAGAAACCTACTGCAGACAAATGAGGGCAGATGGCAGGCAGAGAAGAGTTTGTCCAGGGAGAGCCTACTATAAAACAAGCACCAACCAATTTGGCTCTCCCCATCAAAGTGAAGTGGCAACAAAAAGCTGGCGCTATAGCCGGAAAATGGAGAGGATCAGTGTTTTTTAAAGGTTCTTTCTGGATAAACTATGTTGAGGACTTTGTCTGGTGAGAGTCTACCTTAAAGGAAGTGCCAAAGAGGTGCCTCTCCACAACCACCAATTTCCTGCCCAGGCATTCAATTATAGAAGAAATGTACTGAATGTGGGTTTGGAAGGGGAAAGGTTTGGAACACCTGGTTAGTTCAGACTAAGAAGTTTTGTTATTTTCAAATACTGCAATCTATTTATCTATTATTCATGAATCCATTATGACAACATTGCAACACTTTTGGCATCTATATATGAACCATTTGGAATTTTGACTTGAAACTGGCACTGCAACTTGAATGAGAACCAAAAACACAGTCAAATGTTGAGGTACATAGCATATCTCAATGAGTTATATCAGCCAGAGTCGGATAATCTCTTTGATTGTAACAGATACATAAAAATCTTTACATCTTTGAACATGTGTTTGTCTCTTGCTAAAAATGTAAAATTCATGCAAAAATGTCATAAATGTTACGAGTTATGGCTGTGTTCCACAATTAAATGGAATTAATAATGAGCAGGTACAGCAATATGATTATACAGCTATCTTCTTCATTTCATGCTACTAAAGAATTTTTTTTCTATTATCTGGACATTAAATGAGCCTCATCAACTTGTGGCTTTGTGAATTTTTAAAAAAGTTAAAATTGTTCATTGGTGGAAATCTGAATCCCCTCTACTAAAAATAATCAGACAAAAAAGATATTTTAAGTAGACCTTGAAACATTTTTTTAAAAAATGGGGAAAGCTGTCAGTGTTTGAACAATGATGACTTCCTTTTATTGCCTGTTTTTTTGCTTCCCAAATAGATTACCATGTACTTAAAATTACAGATGTTTTCCTTGCTCCACAAGACTACAACAGAGTTTGCTTTATTTTTAAACAGACGGAAAGCTGCACCAAATGGGAAGACATGAAATCTTTATTACTCTGGATTATACCAGAGTTCATTACATTAACCAACCAACAAGAAATACCTTCCAAATCTTGGATATGAAAAATTGTGCTATTTGAAGTCTTGTATTGTTGAATAAATTTGACTGAGAGTTTTACAAATATAAAACCTTTTTTCAATCAAGATGTGTTTTTGTACAACTGAAAAGTTAAAGACTTATCACAAAAGAGCTCAAAGAAAAGTCACACCAAGATACATTTTTCCAAAGGTAACGCCATGACATTAAAATTGTGCACAATGCTTCCTACTCAGATGACAGTGAACACCTTACAGGCAGTAGGAAAGGTAAATCTAGCCTTGACTTATCACCTATATTATTTCATGTTAAGAGGAATATGCAGTTTCTATATGTAGTTCTGTGAAAGAAAATAAACTAAACAAATTCAGGGGAAGTTTGTAGTTGTGTAATAATATCGCCACCTGCACCTTCTACTGTCAGCTCTTCTTGTCTCTCCTCACCTATAACAAACTGCACCATGAGCTGTGTCTGTGAATTATAAATAAGCCATTGTTGCATTGTGTAGCATTTCCAATTCTTGGGATCAAGTATCCTTGGTACCCAGAGGAACATGGAGTTTCAGAACACACTCTAAGAGGGTATGCTGGCATTCACAGAATACAGCAACTGTAAGGATTTGTAATAAAACTTCAGTGTTTGGGAGTATATGAAATTACAGAGAGAGAGAGAGAGAGTGCAAATTAATTAATTACAGAAGAACATAGCTACTCAGTCTCCTGTGCTTTCAAAAGCACGAACTTTGCATGATTCAGTTATTAAAGCACACCCAAAATTTAATGGAACGAATTTCCAAGCAAAGGTGTTCAGAAACAGGATGTTAATATTGGCACCTGCCACCAGACCTGTTAAAGTATGCTAGATGCTGTAATGAAAGGAGCTGATGATTTTTATTCAGATAAATATATGGAATAAATACCCCACTTCATTGAGGATATTTTTGAAACAGTTCACAGTTCACAAATCCTAATGAAGGCAAAAAGAAACATACTTTCTTCACATACGTTAGTCTCCTTCAAGAGAAGGTGAAAGGCACATTTCAATCCTTGTTCAGTCCTTTCCTGCCTAATTGTGTGCACTGTTCATTCTATAAAATGGAAGAAAACATTTGAAGAAACAAATTGATAGGCAATACTTTGCTCACAGTGCATCTTGCCCACCATATCTCTCATTGTTTTGCTATACTTTGCCTATACGTTCACCATAACTTTTTTCATGTTGAGGGTAAAGGGATTTGAAAAAACAAAAGCATACTACATGACTGAGAACACACCTTGGCACATCCTCCTCGAGGAGAGGGAAAGAAGACAAACTTTATATGGCTGCTCTATGATGACTGCAGATTTTTTTTCTTGATATAGTATTATCCTCAAATATAGTGCAGCATTTTCACAAAACAATCAGCCACAAATTACATTAAGAAATGTGCGTATAAAGGGATCAGTGTGTCCCTAGATTTGAGAACTCGCTATTATATTAATTATACTCATGGCTTTCTTTATGTTGCTTGGAAATTTTATTTTCAGAAAAATTATCAAGCCATTGTTTCTGGGAAGTTCAAGCCAACTGCATTTCTAAATAGACCAGTCAACTTCAGGAAGAACTATGTGTTCCAATAGTTTCCTAGAATATTTTCAGGAAAACAAAGTATGACATTTAAAAGGGGGAAATTATTTGTACATTTGTCTTTGAAGACTTCCATGTATGTATCTCAGAAATTCCAGGTTATGCACTAACAATAATTACACTTTTTTGTTATCCTCCTCTCTCCTCAGTGCTGGTAGAGGTTTGATCTTTTTTTTTTTTTCAAATGTGAAAAGTTTTGTTCTCACTGTGCAGTTGGCTGTAGTTTATTCCTTTCCCAATTCTTAGAATTCTTAGTGATTTATTCCTTTTCCAATCCAGTATCTACTTCTTTAATAGATGCTTCCATGGAGACCTGTGGTGTGAGAAGTCAACATGCTATTGTCTACCCTGCCCACACACATGAACACACAAACATAATGTCATAATGATAGACTATTTCAATATTAGTTATTAATAATTTGCAAATATGATCAGTAGGGAAAAACAGAGCAGAAAAGTTTGCAAACCACAATGAGCAGGATGAAACAATAAGGTTTTGAGTGTGTTGCTTACATGAACCCATTACAGTTCTATAAAACAAGGCAGTGGAGATTGTGCCATCTAAAAGAAAGTACTGTAGTTTGACCCTCATGAGTGTCCCTAAATGCAGTATAAAATGTCCCCTTTTCCCACAACAGCAAATTGCATCAATGAAGCTAAACTAGGGAAGTGAATTGCTCAACGATATCATTGTGGTGCAAACGGCTGCTAACTATGATTCCTTGATGGAGTCTCTCATTCTCTCCCTCTCATACACACAAATACACACACATACACACATCCCAATGCACTTGCCTTTTAAAGCACATTAGTTGTGGCCTGGCCATTAAAATGCAGATAGGGAAAAGATTAAAGTTGTCTAATTTACTAGAGCTCTGAGAAAGCCAGTGTGAATCGAGCCTTCTCCCACTCACATGACCTTGTTGTGGGTTATGAGTCTTGTCGATGTTAAGAGTGTGTCCAAAAAAAAAAAAGGAATCAAAAACTGCTGCATAAATGATTTCAGCAGTCAGTAAACCATACAGCTGAGGTAGCCAGAGCTGTAAAAAAAAAAAGATTTTACATGGGTTCAGTGGATCATGCTGTGCGAAGAACATGATAGTGAAAATGGATTGCTGTGAGTTTCTCAGGCATACTGTATGGCCATGTTCCAGCAGCAATGTTTTATAAGTAGTACAGGAATCATTAATCTAGCATCTAGTCCAGAATAACAGTGGATTATCCTAGACTTACCTCTTGCCTCTCCTACAAATTCAAGGCTGCTATCAATCGTAATTTTAAGTACAGTTCAAAGTACTGTTTGCAGAGAACAGCTAGATTCTGATGACCTTTTCTGACATAATACAGACTGAGTATCTTTTATCCAAAATGTCTAGAACCAGAAGGGATTTGGGTTTAGGTTTTTTTTTTCCTTCAGATTTTGGAATACCTGCGTTTGCATATACACACATAATCTTGGAGATGGGGCCCAGATCTAAACATGAAATTCATTAATGTTTTATATACCTTACTTGTATCATTTGAAGGTAATTTTATACACACTATTCTAAATATTTTTGTGCATGAAACGAAGTTGAACCATCAAAAATGAAAGGTGGACAATTTCAGATTTTGCATTTTGGAATTCCAGATAAGGGATGCCCAACCTATATCAACACAACTTAATCCATCATTTTTGAGTAGTAATACTTTTTTCTGAACATGACCTCATATAGTGAGGCCTGGGATTCATTGTATCCTGAGGAACAACAAAAAGTAACAGTTTTTCCACTTTTGTAGGGGTCCTGAGCCCCTAACCTAAGGAATGTGGAGGGTTGACTATATAACAAATCATCCCATATTTTATTGAACTAATATGTATATGTTAGCACAGTTATTTTATTTTAAAAAGACACTTTAGAAACCAGTGCTTTGAACCATTCAAGTTTTCACAACAAAATTTATTAGAAGAATAGTGGTTCTGAAAAGTCTAGCATCCAGTGAAAACTACCATACACGTTACAGTCGGGAATGTGTTTCCAAAATGACATGGCCAAAGAATACAACAGGGCTGTTAAACCCTTACACATGCACAACGAGAGAATCAGCGCTTTTGACATACAATGCAAAAAAGAAAAGAAAAAAAAAGTGGACCACGTGAATTAAAAATTTATAAGTACTTATCACATACATTAAGACACAGCTTATTAAGTCCAGTCAAAAAATCAGAACTGCATTAAAAATTAAATGTAGTGCAATCAAACCAAAACCTTAATTTGTGATCATAAGTGCTCTACTACATAAAATGTTGATCATAGCAAGGAACAAAAAAGTTCAAATCACACAGTACAAAAAAAATCTGTAAATAAATACAAACTACAGTACAAGAGAAATATTAAATTATACAATTCCGTCAAACTGTAAACAGTATATTGAAATGAGGTCCATAGATTAAAAAGGGGGTTCCTGGTTTATTTTCCCATGACACTTGTACTTTTAGAGGTCTGTGAAAAATGCCATTTTCCATACTTCATATAAATAGAACTTTCTAAGGTGTAAAGCATCAAATAATAAAGCAGTCATGGCTGACACAAAGTTACAGTGAAATTAATGCCAGCGCAAGCAGCAGGCTTTATTTTAATGTGTTACACACATATTATTTTGTGTGCAGCAAGTGGACCCATGAGGACAGGTGTAAAATGCCATCACATTCACAAATTAGTGGCAGAAGAGGTGAGACACCTGAAAAAGGTCACAATATGGGAGTGTCCATCTGCACCCATAATGTATGTGCTGCTGATTATTTGATAAGTTTACACTCTTGCCATAAAATACCAGCTTTGGCAGAAGGGTTACTAATAAACTGAAGCCTGTCTGGCCCATTGGCTTCCATCACAGTGGCCAGTGCACAGAATTCCTAGAGACATTGCATAACTAGAATGTAGAGGTCAGACACCCAAGGGCCAGTGCTCAAGTTTAGAAGTACCTGGGATGAAGAAGAAACCACAGCCACACTGAGAAGCTGCCTCTGTTGCATTGACAGAGACAGCCAGGAATGTATTTGACAATAGCTGTGCTGGCTTGGTAGTGGCATTTTTAAATATATACCTTTAAGATTACATATATAATATATATGTATATAACATAATACACATACTATATATAGAAATTTCTTACAATACATAATTATCAGGAACCCCCATGCGATCTTGCTCAGTAGTAATAACTGAATATACAGAATGCCACTACGTGTCTGAGGCACTGCGTGCTGGAGAGTAATATGCAGCTTTAAAATCCGTTTGGCTGAGTTATACCTGGATACCTGAACTGAGTTTAAATTGACATTCATCAAGGATGTGCTAACAGCACATCAAAAGAAAAACAAAAATAAAATACAAGTCACTGCTAGGTTTAAGAATAGTGTACAAGTACCTGAATTGAGTGAGGGTAGTGTGTAAACTGTCCCTGAGGGTTTTCAAACAGTGTGTGTACAAGCTGGAATCCTAAGCACATTAGTTTATAACTTACACTGCGGACTGATAAAATACCAACATTTGACAATTTAACAAGTGGAGGTTAGAAAGAGTTATGAGCAAACACTCAAACATATTTATACATGTTTAAGCAGCAGTAAGCTGCTATAAGCAAAAATCCCATGGATATAACCACCAAATGGGACTCAAGAGAGGCTGCAGTCTGTAATCTGTTTTTCTGATGCTAGGGCATATGACAGCCGCCACGTACCCTCTTTTCAACAAGTAAAGAAGTTTCACCTGCTAACATAATATGCACCTAGTTACAGACTAGCAATTCAAGATTAGATTTTTAATCAAAGACTTTCCTATTACATACTAAAATCCCTTAAGATCACTAATGCTGGTATGCTAATCTAGTTAGTTCTTTTAAATTTCCCCCTTCATTTAAGAAATATACCATTCAACAACTTAAACATTAAGATCCATTTTCAGTCCTCTGATGTAAAAAGCATGTCAGTGAATTTATATTAAAATTTACATGGTAAAAAGGCTTGAATTTCAGCCAAAGATTCTAAATACTGCTCATTCCCTGAAGACAAAAGGGAGAGAGAGAATCCCTACCCATTTCCCTAGTGATATACTTTAAAACTGAGCACTACACAATGATCTAAAACTATTCTTCATCTGGGAAACTTCACCTAGCCTCCCCCCAACTGGGATCCCAAATCTTAAAGCCCTGAAATGTTTGCTGAAATATTTACTGAAAATATTAGGTATGTTCGCCCAGAAGCTGCGTGAACATTATAAAACTGATTTATTTACTCTCTATGATAAACTGAAAAGCTTACCATCCACAGAAATTGTCTGACCTGAAAGCAATCAATCATTTGTGGACTAAAATGTTACAGTACCCCAGACTCTGAAGACCAGATAAATTGTGATTAAAATTGTAACAGTAAAAGTGCTGGAAGGTTCCTTTTCTTTTTTTAAAGTTAAAAAATAGGTCAGACAAGCACTTTAATGAACTTTTTTTATCAAGTCTGTAAGAGTCAGATGAGTGTAGCACCAAATGTAAGGTACATTAGAGGCTGAGATGGCATGTCAAAAGTTTTAGAGTGGAAGAGGAAATACTTAAATTAGATTTTTATAAGCTAGTAGAAGAGGATTGAAAGATGCATAAAATAATAAAAATACATTTTGTGATCACAAACTTTCTCAAAAATTATATCAGGAATGAATATTTTCAGAACACCTTCCCAACATTTTCATGATGGAACGTTACTGATACACAGTCTTGTCCAAATCAAATTTAACTGTCTTTCAAGAAAAGATGCTATAATGGATAAGAGATTTTTCTTTTGTGGAATCAAAGTTGATAAGTTAGAATACTTGAAATTTCCAATTAATCTATATGTGCATAGTTCCATACATCTGCAGGAATCTTGCTCATGTTACCAATTTTCAATTCATGACTAGATATTATGTAATAATTTATCAAGGGGATGGACAAAATTATGAGCTTCAAAGCTGCACAGCTAGACAACTTCCACCTCCATTCTTTGTGCCCCTCTATGCCCAGAAGATCAGATCTGGCTGAATTCCATTCCATTCTCCTTCTCTCTGCTTTGTCCATCCAGTCCATTATGCAAAAGACCACAATATTTCTCACTGCATTATCTACTTTTTAGTATTTTGAAAGAACAAGTTGCTGATGGGAGATATGAACTAAAAGCAAGCTTTTAATATACTAGTATTCCCAGCTCTGGGGCAATTTCTGTTCATATTCTTAAACTGCCATGAGCCGTATGAGCTTTATCATTTAGTCTGCTAATGCTGCATACTATTCCAAATTAATGTGTCATATTGTTCACCAGTCAAACTCTGCTGTTTTGTTTCATTAAGCAGATAAAACTGCAAAGTGATCCTAAAGAACCAAAACACAATTAAATAAATAACTTTACTGTAAACTCAAACAATGCCTGAAGATTATAGGGAAATCTGTTTCCACTACAAAAATATATATGAACAGTCTTCTGGGTTTTAAATATATGTTTGAAAGCAGTTGGACAATGATGTGGCCTAAACTGGCTATAGGAAGTGTAATTAGCAGACAGCAGGTAAATTAAGATGAGGGGAGATATATTTTTTGGAAATAAAAATTACAGTTTCATTTTTGAAATTGCAAGTGAGGAAAAAAAGATTCGAATGCATATTAGACTAAGGGCAGAGCAGGAAAAATCTCCTTTGTTTGCCTGAAAATACATGAATACATATGCTTTTGAGAAATGCTTTTGAAGATTTTGTAAGACCTTTAGGCAGTCTTAGCTAGCAGCTGAACACCCCCCCCCCCCCCTTTAGACGGAAGGGGCTGAATTTTTTAATTTTCATTTCAGAATTCTAGCAATTCTGGATAAAAAAAGGAGATTGCCAAGTATGCTTCTCCCACCCACTCATGTACCATGCCTTATTCGCCTCTAATACACTCACATACTTTTAAGCTGAAACTTATCTTAAATCCATTATACATTGGGGGGGGGGGGCTGTTGCCTATCAACAAATGTGTTACAAAATGAAGGATTTTTTTCTCCACCCAAACAGTTAAGTGGCTTACTGAGAAACAGCAGATCATGCCACTTGATGTCAATAGGATCATCATAGCAGCCAATATGTATAGGCTCCTTCCATAGGAAAAAAAAACATATTAAACGCAGCATTAATGACTCCTGACAGTTTCTGAGCAAACACTGGGTCCAGTTGAGATCATGCCTTTCTCAAACTGCCTCATATTTGCCAAGAAGCTTTGGATATGCCAAGGGAAACAAAGCAAATCTGTACTGCTATCATGTTTAAAAGGTACAACACATTCTTCAAAGGTTTATTGAAAATGATTCCAAATTTGCACTAGAAAAGGTTTTAAGAAAATATTTAGACTAAACCTCTCTTGGAGGCAGAGCAGCAGGAGGTATGGATTAGTTCTGGTACCAGCCAGATGAAAGGACATAATTCTTGTTCCACTGGGCTGATTACAAGTATAGGATCTTAAGTGCTCCTGGGGAAACTATATTTCAATCCTTAAGAGCTTGGGGGAAGGGGGATTTTATAATAAATTAAGGCCAAGAGCCCAAACCCTACAACTTCTATTCTTGACAGCTGTAGTGAAAAGGAAAAGGCCCAGGGCTTTGGAACTGAGGTTCTAGAATGGCTGGCAAAGAGGTAATAGTTCATCAGATCTCCAGAATTCTCAGGAAAGAACTTTTATATTTTACAGACCCAAGTAAAAAAAAACTGATACATCTTCTACACACTGGGCTCGCTCCACAGAACTGTACAATAAATAACTGCACACTTGTACCCCTACAACACTAAGCCTTACTCATCTGTATAACCTGCTGCAGCAAAAGGTTACCAAGCAACATCTATATTCCAGTACGATAGTGAATTTGATTTTAAACGTTACACAAATACACTCTTCACATTAGTCTTTTGGGCTGTGAGTAGAGGGAGAATCAATCCTTTATGATAACTGGTCTGTAGAAGCCAAGGCTGTCACATATTTTAATCATTTCTTTCTATCATCCAAATGTAAACACCCCCAACAAATAATGCCACAATTCTATCAAACTCTGTTCCAAGATCTGATAGAACTGATCAAAATGCCCAGGTGTTCTTCCTATGGATGACACCATCTCTGAAGCACTGCACTTGGCTATATTCCCTTAACATGCCCTTAAAAACAGCAGGGAAAACAAGGCCTAAATCCTATCCTTTGCACGGGTTTACATGAGCATCCATTTACTGGAAACAGGAGAAAACAAGGCTTCTCTTACAAAGACAGCAGCAAACCACATCTTCCCACATCAAACTATGGTCAGTTGGGGATTTTGGCCATGCAAACTTCTGGTCAGCAGAAAATGAAACATGCTAATGGATAAACACTGAATCCATTTCTTCTACAGGTGAAATGCTCCCAAACACTACTCAAAGCTACACCAAAGGCGCCTGTCACAGCAGTCTGACTTCAGTAGTTCACTTAGGGATTTAGAGTGAGATACAGCCACAGGATGAGCCATCTTGAAAAAAATAGGTGAGATGAAATCTTAAAAGAAATGTTTAACATTAAAAAGGTGCACCTGAATATTACAGACTAAGTTTACAAAACCTACGATAAAATATAGATATATTTATATCTTTTGAATATTCAGCAGCTTTTTGTTTATTTTTGAGAGGCTTTTGAAATTTTAAAAAGGGACAACTAGCTAATTTTATCCATGCTTCACAAAACAATAATGGCTATTTTATATTGCAATTACCAAAGTAATGCAATTAGTGCTTTAAAAATAACCTACGTTTTCCTTCCTTCCTTCCTTTCTTTCTTTCTTTCTTTTAAGCAGAGACTGTTTGAGGAAATATGGTTGTTCCAAAGCTTGTGGGATTTTTTTTATACCTGAATAGGAAGAGATCACAGATACTAAGTGTTATATTACAAAGCTCTGCAGACAGGAATCTTACAATCGTCAGGTCCCAGGACTTTAATCTGAGAAAATTAAGTGTTTGGTTGTTTAATTCATTTTCTAACCAAAGAAGTAAGAGTATGCAACTATCACTATCTATTTACAGTTCTCAACCTATGGTTTGAAATGACATACAATTAGTTCTCTTTTTAAACTGCAGCATTAAAGGGTAGGCACACCATTTTTTGCTGCACGATTGTCATCCACTTAATGATAAACACAAAAAAATATTTAGGTAAGTAAAATGAGCACATCACATACACTATGACAAGGTTTTTATAGAACTCAACTCATACATCACTTAAATAAAAATAGCCACAAAAGGTTAAACCTCAGAAAGTAAAATTCAATGCAAGTGTTACACTTCTAGCTTGCAGCAAACCTTCTTCCACACTTTCGATAGCAGATGAAACCACAAATTTAAAAGAGTGCATTTTATTGCAATTTCCAGTGAAACTGGATTATATTGCAGAGTTTCTACATCACTATGTAACTTCAAACAGGTTTCTGAACTGAGATGACAACTAGATAGCTAACGGAACTCTGCTTTTTGAGTATGGAAATACTTAAACTACCAAAACAAAACAAAACAAAAAGGTCTAAGAACAGTAGTACAAAGTACATATAGGCTAAAAGCCCAGTCTCTCTCAAGAATGAGAAGTGCATATTTAACATGACAGCAATGGTGTGCCTAACCTTTGCTTCCCAGCAACCCACCGTGTATCAACCAATCAGTCAAGAAGGCCAACTCAATTACTTGCCCCCAAATTTAAGCAGCAGCCCTGGGGCTATCCAGGCCTTCTTCCTATGAATCTTAGCATCCATGTTCAGTCATTAACACAAGATACCAAAATAAGAACAGTGCTTAATGATATCTAACATAAAAATTCCATTGCCTCATTTGGTTGTGCAAAGCAGGAGAGTGGAGTCCTATCAGTCTTTTGCACAGCTAAGATTAATTGTCTGTCTACCTGAAGAACCAGTGTGATTCAGTGGAGCTGCAAATCCAGAGCTATATTTAAAGCTTGAAATATAAGAATGATCAGATGCTTCCATAACTGAAAAGGATTTAGGAGTGATAGAGGTGATCTGCTTATATGAATGTGTGCTAGTCCACTATTCAATCAACAGTGGATAAAAGAAAAAATAAATCAGAATAGGCAAGAACATCTCCTGCTACTGGCAACTTTAGTATTTAAAAAGGAAACACCCACTGGGTGTTCAACCCTGACAGCGTTATGCCTAGCCTAAGCCAGACCAGAATGATCTGATCATGGGTTTTATTAAGATTTGTAAAAATTTCTTCCCTGAACATTAACATAGATCCTTCATTTACATGACTATTTAGGCAGAGTATTGAGGTTGTAAAGTTTAGCGATTCGTGGGTTTAATGAGGGTATTTTAAAATCAAGGTTATATAGTAAGCTGTTGTATGTATTCCTGGCCTCCAGAAGAGGTTTTTTTAAAAAATTTAAATTGTTTGCTGGAAACATACAAGTTCAGCAAATCGAGAACTTTATCTGTTAAAAGCATGTAGGACAAAAGAGCCATATTTTTTAATAAAGAGGAATACCCTAGTATATAACTCAGCGTACCCTGATGCTCCTGAATACAAGGAGTTTGTTGAGATAAGGCTACATCCTCAATCAGGTGAGTCCAACGCTCACCTTTAAAAAGAGCAAACAAAATTACAGTGAAGGTAGTGTTCCAAAGAAATTAACCATAGCATTCTGAAGGTAGTGTATATAAAGTTCCCTATCCCATTTCCCATCCCATTCCCACCCGCCCCGCCGGGTGAGCACTAAGCAGACTGCAAATGGTAAAGGAGTTGAAATTTGAAACAAAATTGCTCCAATTCGACCCAACTGACTAGGAATCCAACCATCAATCTCTGAATACAAAATGACCAGTCATTCTTAAAAAGTTTGAATTTTCTTTTGAACCAAATGGACCCACGAAGGAAATATTGTGAAAATCAAATTATAAAGCAATGATCCAGTTTTTGACTTCAGCTAGAGACTAGAGACACTAGAGAAAGTGATTTTTAAAAGGCCATATGAAAAAAGAAAACCCAATAAAAGAACTGAAAGTCCATGCAGGCTCAAGAGGCAAGTAGTCCACTTCCATGTCTGCATTCTTTGTGAGGTAACTCAATTCTCTATAGAATATTAGAGAAACATGCAAAAGGCCAAACAACAAAAACAAAAACAGAACACAAAAAGGGCTCTAAGCCATTTCGGGCCATAAAATTTACAAATATGCAACATTCAGAGCACCCTTTCCCCTCTGTTCATAAAAGTTATGCTGAACTGCAAAGGAGCATATCTTGTACCCAGTAACCACAGAGAAACTGGGTACTTGCAGCGGGAGTTGACAATGCCATAGTGCTCACCCAGTTTGTTATGTAATTGGCACTCTAACAACATCCCTAATCATCCTTTGACTCATTCGCACTGTGTGCTGCCTCTCCCTGGGGATCTATCTCAAGCTTTACAGAGACATCCTGTCCCTCCGAGCGCATTAATTTCATTTTTTTCTTTGGAGGGTTTTTCAAAGTGCCCAGCCTCTCTTTCACTTTATACTCCAGGGTGCTATGGGGAATCCCATAAATACTCTGAGCTTTGGAGACGCTCATTTTCCCATTCATCACCACAGAAATTGCTTCCTCCAATATCTCAGTGTTGTACTGTCTGTATCTGCCTCTTTTCTTCCGAGGTTGCTTAGAGCCAGGATCTCCCTCTTGATCAGAGGTGGGATATGGCTGTCCAGAGGTAGATTGCTCAGCATCTGAGCCCCAGGAATCTGGTCCGGGATCCAGCAAGCTCCTCCTGTTTTGTTTCGGAAGGATAGCCCTTAACTTTTTACTAAGCGCGCTCTCCGTTTGTGAACCCATCACCAAAGAGCTATAGCTATACTGGTCGCCAGATCGGGACTCCCATGAAAGGTCCATGCCTCGAACTTGTGGTATTTTTAAATCCACAGGAGTGGAATGGCTCATGTCTTTTTTCCCATCCTGTTTAGTTTGAAGTGCCATTTTTTGAAAGGCTGAGTTTTCTGTAAGAAAAGGAAGGTCACTGATGTTGCTGAGTGCACCGTTTCCCCTGAATTTCATTCTGGTCAAGTTAAATTCATAGTGTGGTTTTGCCCAAGAAGCCTCCCTGGATAGTATCATGTGCTGTCCGTGATTCTGCAACCCAGACGGCCCGTGGCTGGCAGGAGTAGCATGCTGGTTTCTGCTCAGCAGTTCTTCGCTTATCTGCAGCGATCGAGCCAAGGGAACTTTGAGAGATGTGGAGTGGCCAGACCCTTCCCTTGTTCCATCCTGCCAGCTTCTCGGAGGCACCCCATCACCACTCCGAAGTCCCTCTCCATGGTGCTGGCTGGGTCTCCCAGGTCGCCTAATTGGATGGAAGGAAACTGATGTGAGCAGGACTTGCACAGGTAGGGAGGAATGGGTGAGGGGGCCACTCCTTTATTAGCAGGCCTTGCTTGGGTAACATCACTTTTGTGGTTTTTAATTTTTTTAAAGTTTCAGCAGTCAGTTTTTTTAAAACTTGTTCAAAATCAAAGAGAAGCTTTTTGGGCAAAGAAAAATGAAACCTGTCAGCTGGTCTTTGGTTGGGTTCACAAAATCGTGGAGCAGAAAAGGCTTCGCGCAAGTGTCTGAAAACAGTATCTTAATTATAGATTAGAAAGGAATAATCATTTGCCAGAGTTTATTCACGACTGTATTACTAGTGTGACGTTACCACTAAACAAGTACAGTAATAAAAGAGTAAGCCAAGTGACAAAATGCAGTACATTTCTCACACACGCACACACCTCAGTCACCCACACTTTTTACAAAATGATAAAATCTTTGGAGGGTATGGATTCACCTATATACGCAGGTGGCTATTCAGCATAAAAAGTACTACACACAACAGTGTTTTAGTTATTTTGCATTAAACACTAGCACAGAAAAATAATTCTCAAATAAGAATGCCACACAAATCTAGGCATCTTTTAAAATAATTACTATAAGCAATTGAATTATCTGTTCAGTTTTGTTTTCTACATGCCAAAGTAGGAAAAATGATCTTTTTTTTTTGGGATGAGAACAAATATTTATTGTGTTGATTGATTAAACATATCAGGGCCTAATCTAATTTTTAATTCCTATTTTAACTCAAAACATGAAACTCCTCAGTTTGATAAGAAATGTACATTGATTTTAAAGAAAACCTACCACAGCATCAGGAGGAAGACAAGATTTTTAACAAAACATGCAGTGAATATTTTTGCTGTCTATAAGATATAATTAGATTAACCGGCACCTTGGCTGACAGAGGGCAATCATTTACTGGCATTAAGCTTGCAAGTACAAAGTGGATACATGGTACCATTCCACATCTCTTAATCTCATCTTATTTATTTTAAAACTCAGTAAACATGCTGATTTCTTGATGATGGCTTTCAGCTATTCATAGAGGAACATATTTTGACACAAGTTTAAAGAACTTGTTAGAATATTCTGAGAAGAAAAAAGTATGCTGTTGTTTATTCGCTCAGTCGCTTCCGACTCTTAGTGACCTCATGGACCAGCCCACACCAGAGCTTCCTGTCGACCGTCGCCAACCCCAGTTCCTTCAAGGTATAGCACCATATTTTTCCCTTCACAGGAAAGTTCCCAAGTTTTAAAAAGTTCAAATTATAGAGTTAAGTAAAGAATCCAAATAGTGATGAACAAAAATTATTTTCTTTACATTAATCTCAGCAACTGGCAACAGTAGCTGTTTTAAGTAAACGTTCAACAATTTAAAAATGATAAAATTATAAATCCAAATTCAAAATCTTAGGAAACTTCAGTAAAAAATACCTTTGACAATATTGTCTTATGCCTCTTACATTGCCACTCCAAATTCATTTTATTTCTAGATTGCCTACTACTACTAGCACACAGAAGATTGGTAGAACTATAAATCTTTCAGCAAAATAAATCTTCCTTCAGTAAACTTTATATTAGTATACTCTTAGAAACTATTCAAGAGTTCATCTTGAAAACACATTACGGTAGGTTATTCTATTTAGCAAATTAGTGAAATGACAGCACTGGACTCAAATTCCACCCCTAATACACTCCTAATACACTTTCATCAGTTTACCTTGCTTGCTTTGGTGTCTTTGTCTAAGTACTCTGATTACTAGCTGAAACATTATGTGGTTTGATCTAGACCATCCTCATCTTAATGTCATGGAGTGTCACAGAATTGCCAAAGCATCTCAACCCAGTAGACAGGGCCTGTGCTGTCAGTTACTGACGGCTCATAGGTTCAAAAAGACATCTCCCAACCCTGATAGCCCCTGCTTTTCAACAGTGCTCTCATCCACCGTGGATGATCACTGTGTGAAATTGCCCCTTAACAACTCTGAAGTGACGATGGGTTGTACACTGCATTTGCAGAAATGTCACCTAACAAGTGATGAGCACAAATGAAAACTGAGGGCGAGTTTTGGTGCTTGTCCCCACTGATTGGTCACTGACACCTAGGAAAATTTGTCCAGGGTTGTTTAGCAGTATAAGCAAATCAGGAAAGATATCAAAATCTCATTAGGAGCCCCATGCCCAAAGAACCCCTAAAATCTGATGTTAGCCTTGCCAGGAAAGATAATGTTCAGGCACTGATAGTATGAACTGGCACTCCACATAAAGTTTATACATAGAAACTACAGCAATTGCATCTGCAATAGCCTTTTCAAGATACCGTAAGCTTACAAACAGGACTAGCCATATATAGAGATTTCAAATGGAAGTGCTGGTTCACACAGCTGTTTGTTGATAGGCCATTAGCCACATGCTTCCAGAGTCATTGAGTATGCATTGTCAAGTATCTGAGATAGATGCATATTTTAAAAGTGAAAAGATAAAATTCGGATACTCTTAAATATAGAAGTGACATGACCAAATCAATTATGACTTCATATTCCTTTTTTTTTTTACATTTGAGGTTATTTTTAGAAACTGGGAAGTATTTTGTATAAGAAATAATTATACTCTGAAAGGTTAAAATTTTATTTGTTGAAGTTGTGAGGAAGATTTAAAACTCATTTACACCACCACCAACCATGAAATGTTAACAAAAAGACCAATAATTTCCCTTACCCATTCCCAGGAGCAGTGGAGCAGCCAGGTGAAAGGCTCAAGGATGTGCTGCCTGCACAAGGACTTTTCTTAGTGGACAGATCAAGTACTCCGTCTGCAGAGATACAAGAATAACTTGAGAAAAAGAAGAAATTCGTATATCCAAGCATACACATGAACATTTGATATCTGATGCTAGAAACTGCGCCAAATAAAATTTGGGTCACTTCAAAGATTTACTGGAAACATCACATCAAATCCTGCTTTATTGCTGAAAGTTTTTGATCAGAGGTTTTTAGGACATTAGTCTCATGAATCAGGAAATGTATCCATCTCCAGATACTAGTATTTTGTCTTTGAATCTGTGAAAGAATTACCTAGTGTATATACTGGAGTATAAGTCGAGGGCAAGTTTTGGGGCCAAAATTATGTATGTTAATATGACCAGTGGAAAAGTTAAGGCTAATTCAGTGCGGAAGGCCCTGGCGTAGCCTTAGGGGGGCAGGACAGTCAAACAGGAAAATCCTATGTATCTCCCAACACTACCTTTTCCATTTTCCCACAGAAGCTTCTGTCTACACACATGTACTTACTCTTTCTCTCCCACACACACACACACACACACACACACATATGTATACTGGAGACTCCTTCTCCACCACAGTCAGAGAAAAAGGCAGACCATGAGCGCAAGCACAGGATATCTCTACTTGGGAAAGGGGCAGGTACCACAGCAGCAGTAGCAATGGGTGAGATTTAAGCAGCCTGGAAAGGGGAATGAAACTGCACTTTTCCTACTCTGGACAGGCCAGAAGAGAAGATGCAGAGCAAGGATTGTATACGAGGAGGTCCATGGAGGGATGACATCATGTATCCATTACAGCTTGAAGAATTTTGGAAGTTGCAGCAGTGGCAATCATTTCAGTATCACCCACTCCAGAGTCCTCTAGTGATGTTACTGTGCACAGGCATCCCAAAAGGCTAGAAGCAACATTGTAATCGACCGAGTACTTACAGTGACCCGTGTACAAGTCTATCCAGTTTGTTGGGGTCAATTTTTTGTTTTAAAAAATTCAATGTATATACACATATACAGGCAGTCCCTGAGTTACAAACATCCAACTTACAAATGACTCCTAGTTAAGAGCGGGGATGAAACAACAGGAGGTGAGAGAAATCTACCTCAAGGAAGGGAAAATCACTCCTGAAAGACTTATCATGGAAGAAAGGTGTCTCCACTGAAGCTTCATCAGCAATCCTTGTTTCCACAACAATCCAAATTTTTCAAAATTCAATTATTACAGGGATAGAAAGTGATGTGAAATATTCTGAACAGGGGCAAACCAAACACTACAAGGGTGTTAACTACAGTAGAGTCTCACTTATCCAACACTCGCTTATCCAACGTTCTGGATTATCCAACACATTTTTGTAGTCAATGTTTTCAATATATCGTGATATTTTGGTGCTAAATTCGTAAATACAGTAATTCCTACATAGCATTACTGCATATTGAACTACTTTTTCTGTCAAATTTGTTGTATAACATGTTTTGGTGCCTAATTTGTAAAATCATGACCTAATTTGATGTTTAATAGGCTTTTCCTTAATGCCTCCTTATTATCCAACATATTCGCTTATCCAACATTCTGCCGGCCCGTTTATGTTGGATAAGTGAGACTCTACTGTATTCCCAAAGCATGCATATATCTATATCTATATCTAGCTGTAGCAACACTTAAAAATGAACCTGTGACTTACATACAAATTCAACTTAACAAAACTATAGCACCTATTTTGTTCGTAACCAGGGGACTGCCTATATAGGACATCTCATATGTAGTTGCTCAAAGGGTCACAGCTATACTGTACATTGGAAAGAAGTTTCCAATCTATCCATTATCAAATAGACATTAAAACATAAGAACTTAGCAGGAAAAGATCTTTAAAAAGTGAAGGACACAAATCTATCCAGTCAACAGATATTTGATAATGTCTAATGTCCATTTCTTGAGTATCCAAATGCTAAATATTATTATTCTTTACTTTATAATATGTATGCAAATATATAGAACAATATCATTTTGAAATCCACAAAACAAGATCTGCAAGGAAATACTCCAACTAATATCTATTTTATAAGCATAATGAACATTCTTATTGATCCTAATTTTTTAATTCAATATTTTCCACAAAAAAACCCCCAAGATCTTGGGGGGAAATCAGGTTTTTTTCATGGGTTTTTCCAGGATTTCTTCCTGATCTTCACATCATTACACTTTTTATGACTACATTTTTTTAAAAAGAGCGACATCACATAATATATCCCCCCCCCCCGTTTTTAAATTAGTTTAGCATTTTGAGGTACAAATCAATGGGCTTCCCTACAGTTTCCAAACTAATGATCTTGATGCATTTTTGTTTCTCTGCACAAATATGACTGTTTGTATCTCAAAGAAACCACAGATTAAGAATAATTAAGATTATAATCATTCTGAGAAGCCCATTGTTTTACAAGACAGCTAGTAAAAAGATGGCGGGAAAGTAGTATCCAGAAACAGTTGCCAGAGCAAGATATTGGAGCAATCCACCCCTTTATCCTAAGTTCACAGTCTATGCCGTGCAGAGAGTAGAAACTATTATCTACTCATATCTCACTTCAACGGACCACACTGGTATAGTCATGTGCACTGGAAGTGATATCATATCAGTTACTGCCACCATGGTTACCTGTTTTTTGAGAGAGGGTCTGGGATGGATGACCTAAGCTGCCACATTTGTAGGTAGCTTTCGACTACTCTTCCCAATTTTTGATTAAAATTGGGGGGAGGGGGCGTTAATTTTGGGATTACTAGTGGCTTTTGATATCACAAAAGTGGGTCTCACATTTCCCATTCCTGTATTAATATACCTTTGTCCATGTCCTAAAAGGAATGTAGTTTGCTAATATCTAATGTAAAAAGAGATGCAACTCTATATTGCCATTCAGAATATAAATTCTAATGTACACAGAATTTCCCTTTTTATTGTTCAAGTAACTAGAAACTCCGAAGCACAGTGAAACAGCTTCTTCTCCATGAACAAATTCATGACATACTATGGCTATCAGAAGTGGCAACTACATCACATGAGAAATATATCATATATCTAAAAGTTGCAGCAATGTCCTCTGACAACCAAATTCATTTTCTGACAAGATTCCTTTGAGTCAATTTAGGACCTCTTCAAGCATATAAAGGATTAAATATTTCCTAGCCTAGAATGTATACTGGCAGCAATCCGAATTGATCTCCATCTCACAGAATATCCTACAGTGTTTTATTAATGCTACAGTATAACATTTATGTCCTCTTTATCTGAAAAGTATACATAGCGTACTCATTGAGCCTTAGGACAAGTGATTGTTTTAAAGAGCTCCTGAGATTTTCTTTCAACTTCTGGATGGAGTATACTCAAGTAATCATTAATTCTTATTACACATGAACAAAACTCAGTGTGCTAAAGATCAATAAAACTGCTCTGTATACACTTCCATGAAAAAAGAAAGAATATGTTTAAATGTAAAATATTTTACAGCATCTACTGTTTTAAAAGCACCCTGGAGACTAATTAGCTTTTCTTTTGAAATAAAACAATACAGTAGTTAAAAAAACTACAGTCAATGTTTAACAAACACAATCACTGGTGTGTTTTAGATAACTTCACAGGTAAACAACTTATGGCCCTTTGGATATCATTTGTGATCTACAATATTGGATGTCCCTTTAACAAACTATACATGGGGGACATTCAGAGTTCTGAAAATTTCTACAGGGAAACATCTTAGAAACATTAAGAACAGAAAAGTAGGTGCTTCCTTGGTTGATCATTCTATGGAACATGTTAATTCTTTTAAGGATCTACCTTTTTCCATGCTACAGATATTTTTATTTTTATCATTTTTTCAAATCATTTTTAAGTATCATTTTCTACATACACAATTTTATAGTTTAATACGTTTCATAACTTATGTATTTGGTTTAGTGTAAGCCATATATTCACATATATGATTCTGTAATTCTCCACTATGGCTTTTCTATATTTTTTACATATGTATTGTCTCCTTCTTCTTGAGTAGCCTAAAGAATACAGATTGGGCTAATTCAAAGCAAGCACCTTTAAAAATTCAGAGATTCTTTCCTCTAACTTCCTTCTAGTTTTGGCTACTAAGAAGAACCAAAATTGATGGATCCTCAACTATAGCCTTTTCCAGATGGCAGTCTATCCATATACAGTGCTCCCCTGCTACTTCGCAGTTCGCTTTTCGCTGACTCGCTATTTTGTGGGGAAACAGGGGTATATTTACACATTTTAATTGTTATGTGGCCCTTCTCCCCCTTGCAAGCCCTGGAGAGATAGTGAACCCTTCTCTACCAGCGCCGGCTGGGCCCTTGCTCTGGGCCAGCCATGTTGCTCTGGCTGCTTCCCTGCAGCTAGGGAAGAAGGAACGCTGCTCCAGTGAGCGAGGGAGGGTGGGTGAGAGAGTGAAGGCCAGTGGCGGCAGCAAGAGCCTGAAAGAGGCAGCCAGGTCCGGTTTCTGCCTCCGCTCCAGCTGGGCCATGCCGGGAAACTCCCATGGAGGACTCGCAAGAGGGGGCGGAGTCCTCCACGAGTCCCGCCCCCTCTTGGCAGTCCTCCATAGGAGGACAGGAGGCAGAAGCCGGACCTGGCCGCCTCTTTCAGGCTCTTGCTGCCACCACTGGCCTTCATTCTGTCACCCACCCTCCCTCGCTCACTCATCCGGCTAGAGCAGTGTTCCTTCTTCCCTGGCTGCAGGGAAGCAGCCAGAGCAACATGGTGGGCTTGGAGCAAGGGCCCAGCCGGCACTGGTAGGGAAGGGGCTTGCAAGGGGGAGAAAGACCACATAAAAATTAAAATGATGTTTTAATATTAAAATTAAAATAGTTTCCCTACTTTGCAGATTTCCACTTATCGCGGGAGATCCTGGAATGGAACCCCCACAATAAGTGGGGAAACACCATACAATAAAAGTATACTATAAAAGAGAGCTCACAGAATTAAGTACAGAAAACAAAGTTCACACATAAATTCAAGGCTAAATTTGAAGTAATCACAGCTGCATTTACCAAATTAGATGCAATAATACAACCCGAACATTCAGTTTTCCATTAAAGGTATTCCACTAAGCACATTTCCAAAAATTATCAAATATGACTGAAGACAAAATTGCCTACCAAACCCATTAATTTAGCATAAATTCTTCCAAAACATATGTTTCTTTTTCTGGCAATTCCAGAATCATTTTGGAATGTGAATAATAGGGAGAAAAAAACAACCAACATTTGTGGTTTTGTAAGCATATTTTATGAAGATCTTCTCTATTCTCATTATGCAGTCCTACTTTTTTCCATTTGGCTAGTCACTTATACATTAGTCAGTAATATATTTCAAGTGGATGAAAGAAGCACTGAACAGAAGCATGGTGTGCATACCTTGTTCGCTAGGATCCAACTGAGATTTTCTGACAGTGAGGTCCAAGGGCGAGTCCTGGTCAGCCATGAGAAGTTTGCTGAGCACAGGGTTCTGAGTAGTTGCACCCGCAGGGGATGAGGCCACCGGAGATGCTTTCAGCAGGCTTTGGTTCTTTGTGCTATTGGGCGAGCTGGAATCCTGAGTAGAGCTAGTTTTTGAGGTATATTCAGCAGCAAATTGTCGGATCATCCGCTGCATGATCTCGCGGGCCACTAGGGGAATGTCGGGGTCAGAGACCCGAGGACTGTCTAAATGGCAGAACATTTAAGTAGTTATATGTAGAATACATTTTAAAACAAAGCATTTAAATGCAAATATTCACCATTTTTTATTTAATTACATTTCCAAACTACAACCTCAGGACTTTGGGCTCACACTAATGCAACATTGGGGTGTCTCTGATTGAAGTCAACATATTTGGAATGAATTATCGAATAGGCTACCTCTTACCACAGCTTTAAAGTGATGTGACACATAAACCCATTTCTCTGTATCACACCACAGGCAGTCCTTGAGTTACAAACATTCAACTTACAAACGACTCACAGTTAAGAATGGGGCTGACACAACAGGAAGGGAGAGAGACCTACCACTAGGAAGGGAAATTCACTCTTGAAAGAGTTATCATGGGGAAAAGGTGTCTCCACTGAAACTTTATCACCAATCCTAGGTTCCACAACACACCACATTTTTCAAAATCCCATTATCATAGGGGCAGAAAGTGGGGTGAAATATTCTAAACAGGGGCATAGATACTGAAACAAATGTCACAGGGGTGTTAATCATTATCTATGATATCCAAAGCTATATATTTAAAAATGTACCTGTTCCAACTAACAAATTCAACTTAAGAACAAACCTATAGAACTTATCTTGTTCATAATTTGGCAACTGCCTGTATCTGGATTTTAACCCAAACAATTTTAAAAGGATGTCACAGTTTTACAATAGTAGTTTTATCCAGAGATGGGAGAAACTGAACATTTAATATCTCGTTTTGGATATTAGTTTATGTGGTTACTTTTTTTACTTGACCCAAAAAGGCTAATGAGATCCTAAAGCCGATAGAATTCTAGGACTACAATTACACACGCCTGCAAAACGGCGTGTCATAAAAACTTTCTAATGCATGTTAGAAATTGTTCTAAATCTTAAAAATGACCCCAAATTTACTCCATTGCATGTTGTTATTTTCATAATGTGTTTGGACATTTTTATTTTGTAATATGTGACTGAGCAAGATTTCTTTGGAGAGCAAACAATAAACATCAAGAAAGTAATGAAAGCCTTTCAAATACTTTTTCAAAAGGCTTCATGGGAAACTCAAGGGATGGTATCAAAAATCTGTGCTAGAATGGGATTTTATTCATTCTATTTATCCCTGTGCTCAAGGAAGATGCAAAATATTTAAGACAGTTTTAATAGAACAGCCTCTCTGTCAAAACAATCAATGGCTAAATGTACTGAATATTGAGATGGCGTTTTACTATACTCTTCCAAAGCCTGTGGTTCTACAATATATTTTTAAAATAGACATTTGATAATACATTGGAGTGATGACTCAGACAAATAAAAGAGACAACTACTATACTTTATAACATATTTGAAAGTCTTAACCCCAAAGATTATTGTGGAAACAACATGCTGCTATTTCAAAGACTAAAAAGACTACCATGCAAGTCATTAATGTAACCAGTTTATTCTTCTGTGATCACCAACCTTTTCGATAAAAGACTGCATGGAGGAATTCTTCCGCTTGCCTCTCAAACCGAATGATCTTTGCTTGCTCTTGTTTAAGCAGAGCTTGGTGCTCAATTTCCAAAGCTGGCTCATCCAGACTGACTAAGTGTTCCTGAGAGAAAAGAAGAAGAGAAACATAAACACACAAACCCAAACCTTTTCCTCTCTTCCTTGTTGACTTTAATAAAACTGCTCAGTTAATTGCATAACAGGACAATTCTGAGACAAAATCAATACATTTCAATACACAAGGCAGTCATAATTATGTATTTTATACTCAGGGTGGGGTTCTGCTTAGCTCACTGGTTATGTAGAAGGAAAGATGCTAAAATTCTAAATGCTGACTATAAAAAAACCAAAAGGTTAAATACAAAACTTAAAGGGGAAAACATTTTCCCTTTATTGAAGTTTTTCACTGTGTATTTCATCAGGAAAACTAGTGCAATGTCCTTTTAACTAAGGCACTGAGAAAACATAGCAGACTGCCTAATAACTGCAGTAGTTCCGTACCAAATGAGATTACACTGAAAAAAAATCTTCAAGGAAATAAGAGTGGAAGACATACCATGGCCATTACTACCATCCTCTGAGGATGCCTGCCATATATGTGAGTGAAATGTCAGGAGAGAATACTTCTGGAACATGGCCATACAGCCTGAAAACATACAACAACCCTCACAAAATACTATAGCTGGCTTATGAACTGTGGCCAAAAGAAAGTAAGAAGGATGGTGTGTTTGCCTTAACACAAATGCAACAAAAAGCAAATGGAGGGGAAACATAGCTCATAGAATAACCTGGAGATATGCACAAGCCCCACAAAGTTCCTGTTTTTGGCCTCATAGAAAGGCAGTGATTAACTGTTTTGTCAGACAATAACTGATATAACATTTTTATAAGACCTGAGAGCAATCAGCAGACCTATATCGGTCTACCATTTATATCTAAATTTAACCTAAGAATGGAATGCTCTATGAACACTGTAGATTTGCTTTTCCATGACTAGCTTTTAATATAGTGAAACAAAACATAATAATAATACTTTATTTGTAGCCTGCCCTATCTCCCCGAGGGGGTCTCAGGGCGGCTTCCAACATAATAAAGGCAAACGTTCAAAACCTGCATAAAAAGAAGTAAAAATTTAAACAACAAACAATAAAATGCATTACATTAGTTAAAACAACTAATTTAAATAATAACAATGAAATAATTGACATTTAAACCATTAAATATTCACAAAATTTTCAAAAACCTAAATTACAAAAGCCTTGGTTGAAAATATGTTCCTTACAGGTCAAACTACCTTGAACCTGATGTTTTACATCAACAAACTACCTTGAACCTGATGTTTTACATCAACATCAAATGACTAACATCACAATTTTTACCATGTCTTTATGGGACAGAATTGTTCTGAAATCTCTACAGGCTAATAAAACAAGATGCTGCAAAAGTGCTATTAAAACTCCATCAGTGCAAAAACAAAAGTAGATGTGAAAGAGTTTGTGGTGGAGAAGAAATAAGTAAGTTTTATATTCGTAGGGAATGCATTTGCTTCCAAACCTAAAACCATGCTCACCTCTCTAACCCACATATATTGGAATATGTTTAATGGTTTCACACAACAGGAATCCACATAGCCTTACAGCCAGTTGTGACACGCTAACACACTTATAAAGAATCATCAAGGAACTGCAGATCCAGTTATTTGAAAAAGCACGTGGAAAAAATCTGGCAATAAACAATTTTGCTGAAAAATATAGTACAAACACTCCAAGATGAAGGTGGACACAAGAAAACAAGGGCACTTGGAAAGCCCATTCTGTACAGCAACCCCATAATTGATTTCATTTTTACTAGGACAGCAACTATTTCTGGTTACACGTACTAGCCAAGACAAAAAATGTACTTGTCCAGCTACAAGCACACACACCAAAAACCCAGGTCAATGAAAACATCAAACTGAAACCCTAAGTTAGGCTGCAAGAAAGGGTAGCTTACCAATTAAATATACCCAGAAATACTTCCAGAATATGGATGAACATAAAAAATATTAGAACATCGGTAAAAATCATCACAACCAAGACATCCTTACACTCACATAGATCTTAGCATAAACCGGTGAAGAAATCTTAAATCTTAGATAACAAACTCTGCTAATAGGCAGTGCTGACCTAAACTTTGTTTTATCCTTTCTTGAAAGAATGTGAATACACATGAAGGGAGAAACCTTCACAGGGCAACCATTCTACCCAAATGAACACAGATACATTCCATTCATTTCGGATGCAAATATGTCACTGCCGCGTGCTTTCAAGTTATTTCCAACATATAGCAATCCTATGGGGAACCTTTCATGGGGGTTTCTTGGCAAGATTCAGAGTGGATTTGCTGTTGCCCTCCTCTCAGGCTGAGAGAAAGTGCCTTGCCCAAGATTACCCAGCAAGTTTCCACAGCTGAGGAGATTCGACCTCTCCAATGCCAAAATCACTATATCCCATTCACACTCTAGATGCAAATACTGAGTACAATGACTGATGCATTTTTTCCACCTTCATATTCATGTATAATGTTCACTAAAGCAAAGATGGTTTCTTACCTGGCAGAGTTAAAGTGGCTAAGTAACAATATCATTTTGGTTTCAAATAAACAGTTGAACCACTTAAGGTTTCTGTTCTTCTGGTGATTTAAAATGTAGCTCCACTTCTACCCATCTCCACACATATCCACACACATTCATAATGGTTATCACAAGTAGGGAGTAACCTGGGGCACTAACCTCTGACTCAGTTCAAGCTGTTCCCCCTTATCTATAAAATCTTACATGGTTAGAAGTCACAATGTCCTCATGATACATGTACAACAAGCACCATTTAAAATTTGTTTGGGAGGTCCTTTTATATCCTTTACCTACCAAGACTGGGTAGGTTGACTGGAATATGAAATAGGTCCTTCTATACGTAGGCTACCCAACTGTCAAACACTTTATCCCATTATGTTAGTCTGATCTCTTCTCTGTTTAGTTTAAGCGAAGTTAGTTTAGAATAATTACAAATGAATTCACTTTGATTTCTGTTCTTAAAGGATTGCTTTCCTGTGTGTATTAAATTTTTAAAATGTTTTAAATTTTAAAATCACCATAAGGGCCATTTTAGGCTGGAAGGTGATTCAGAAATTATTTTATCAATTATATGCAGTACATATGTTCTATTTTCAAAGTGGAGATAAGGGGGAAATACTCATATTACTAATTTAAAGCAGAATATTATGTACAGCCCAATTATTTTAGACCAAATCAGGTCTAACACATTGCTATAAATCCTGCTGGTCGTACCAACTAGAGTAGAGCCTATGAATTAATTCTTCAAGGTTGAAATAACACTTATGTAAATTGCAGTGACCATGGAGCTACCATCAGGATTCAAATCAGTAAATCTATTCCCAATACATGATATCGGGCACTTATAAAATACAGAAAACAATGAATAAAAATCTTGTCAGAGAGCACAGAATCATGTAATTAAGAGCTGAAAGGGGCCTCAAAGGTCCCGTGTTTGGGACCCACCTACCTTAGAGACCGCATCTCCCCCTACGAACCCGCACGTTCTCTTCGCTCGTCAGGGGAGGCCCTTCTCTCGCTCCCACCACCCTCACAGTCGCGGTTGGTGGGGACGAGAGAGAGGGCCTTCTCCGTCGTGGCCCCCCGGCTTTGGAACTCGCTCCCTAGAGAGAGATCAGGCAGGCCCCTATCCTCCTCTCCTTTCATAGGAGTTTAAAAACCTGGCTCTTCCAGAAGGCCTTTGACACCTAATTAGATGTTGGACTGATCCATCTGCCCATTTTATAATAGCCCCCTTTTCTGAGATGTTGCCAATGCTATTTTGCACTTTATCCATTTAAACTGTGAAATTAACTTCCCCATTTCGGCCCATTTCGGCACATGTTGCACTTTGCCTGGGTTGTATGAATTAGTATCCAGTGTTAATATTGTATGTTTTATGTTGATTTTAACGATTGTTTTTACTGTAATTGATGTTTTTATTGGATAACTGTTTTATTGCTGTGTTTTGATATTTGATTGTTTTATCGGGCAAGGCCCCATGTAAGCCGCCCCGAGTCCCTTCGGGGAGATGGGGCGGGGTATAAAAATAAAGTTGTTGTTGTTATTATTATTATTATTATTATTAGTATAAAACGTTCATTATGGATTAAAATTCAATCAAAGATCTACAAGAACAGCTCTTATGATCACTTGCTCTCTGATAAAATGGAGGAAAGCACTGTATAATTAGAAGGCGCAACTCTGGATAAGTTTTGACAATTATGGATCAGGTTGAACATTCCATATATTTCCTTAAAGGCTAGATGTATGCCCAGTTCTTTGGTATGTCATGAGAGTTTGTGTAATAACACATACATCTACACATGTGTCATTTTGTAGTGAATTTGGACATGGAATTGTAGACTTGGAAGAGACCACAAGGGACATCCAGGAATACATAATCAAATGCAGGAACACATAATCAAAGCACTCCAACAGATGGCCATCCTGCCCCAATTTTAAAATTCCAGAGAAAAATACTTCATCACACTGAGGCAGTGCATTCCACTGGTGAAGATTCCAATGTGTGGGTGGAATTTCCTTAACCACACAAAGGTTCACACAGCATGTCCCACAACCAGATGGATCTTGTCACGATTCTTTCTGATCTAATACTGTATATAGTTTTAGAAGCAATACAGATAACATGCAGTCAAGCAAATACTACAAATTTTAATATTTTTGTCTGATGAACAGAATGGATGAACATTTTACCCAAACACGGGAGAACACTGAAAAAAAGCTTTTTTAATAAACCATAAGTTACACGCTTATGGGCAAGGTTTGTCTGCTTATCTCAGAATCCAAACTTCATTCTGAAATTTCTACTTCTATATTTTAGTTTTAACAAGATATGGGTTGTTGTGTAGATTCTGATTAAATAATTTACTTTCTTTTTGGAACATTTCATTTCTACTTCACAATTTCTATTCATTTGCATATAAAAAGAACAAACTGTAGCTTAGAAAGAGCTAAGAAACGAAATTCTCAATACCTCCAGCATGATCAAGAGAGGGGGGAACTGCGGTTTCATATCTAATTTACACTCTCTCAAAAAGATTCAATGCATATTGCATTTTATAAATGCTTGATGCACTCTGTATCCCTATAAAGGAAAAGGCAATCAACTCTCAATTCATATAGACAATATGGATTCTGAATGAATGTAAGAAAAAACAATTTATTACGAGTCTAGTTTAATGAAACAACGAGAGCAACAAGTGTAGCATTACATCTACACTTAAAATTAGGAATACTGGCATTTCTACAAAGAACCTTCTGATTATTGCAAATCGCCATCTATTTTCAAAACAGCAATGTAAATCAAACTCCACTTGATATTGGAAACTGAATGCCACTGCAGCATATCATGAATTTACTGAGAACTGTACAGAAATTATTTAATAATAATCTGAAAAAAATTGGAATATGATCAAGTTACTATGTCCAAGAAGGGCAGAAAACTTTTGCAACCTACAATATATTGTGGCTTTATGGTCTACCCCAAAACCTAAAAGCTGTCTGAACAACTTACAGGTGCCATTGTAAGCAATTCCTAGGCTACTACTGCTTGGACTAAAAGCAGACGACTGGCAAATAACACCTTTTTATTTTACCAATTTACCTGTCTTCATATCAGACAGGGTAAAAAAGAGACCTCCATAAAATAATGACATAGGGGAAATGACTATGTATAGAAATCACAGGGAAGAGTTGTATGCTGGGCTTGCATAGTTCCTATTCTGTGAACTTCACAGATGGTTAGCCACTGAAGGCATTTAGTGCCATCTAATAAAGGTATTTAGTGCCATTTGCCTCTGGATCCAGCAAAAGATTTAACTCCCTTGTCAAAATCAATTCCTCTAAAAATCAAAATAATAAAAAATATAACCTCTATCACCCAGTTAGTTTTTCATTTTGTCCAGTTTCCTTTTACCTTAAGGAAACAGATATTTGTTCCTACTCCTATTTCCCATTCACCAAAAATAAAACCAGATCAAAATCTTTGGAAAAGAACATATTTGTTACCTTCACTTTTTCTCTTCTCAAACAGCAGAAAAGACAATTTTCATCAAAAGACCAATCAGAGACACCTTCAGGCTCAAAGTCTGTGGATAGAAGAACAAAAAAACTTTACGCCTAAAAAGATTACAATATATACACTGCTAAAAACCATTACAAATATATTACTAGCTTTATAAAATTGTGGCAGCAATTTAAGAACTGCAAGTCTGAGTTCTGTCATTTTAATATTCACAATATTACAAAAGTGTATTTTTCACCTACACACAAAGCAGATTTTCCTAAGCAACACCAAAACCACTGCCAGTTACGCTCATTAGTAATTTTAGCCAATATGAAACTAACTGTGAGCATTGCCTGGGGGAAGGGAAGAAAGCACAAATCACCAAGGTAACATACATTTTCTAGAGGCAGAACAGAGCTTGATTCTGTCATTAGAAATGCAGATCAAGGCAAAAAAAGGAAGAAAATATAATACCTTTAAACAAACTCAGATCTTTTAGTAATTCGGGTCCAAACAGCCCTTCTAGAATACTTTCAAATCCTAAAAGCAAAGAAAGAATGGTCAATTTTCTAGATTTGACATGTTGCTGCCAGAATATTGACAGGAATTCTATATTTATCTGCTTCTAGAATAAATCTGCAGGTTTTTATCTTGAGATTTTCTGGCTAGTCACAACCAGTTTTTATTGTAATATTTTAAGAATTAAATTATTGTGGTAATCAAATATGTAGTCTTAAAATGAAAAATTCAAAGTATTTTTAATAACCAAGCCGCTGACATTAGGTGATGGACACAAAAATTGCATTTTTTTGTTTCTTTTTGTAGATTTTTAAATTTTTCAACAGAATCCACTCTCAATTCTTAGAATTTTTCACTAAGTGACAAACTGAGTAGTAAAATATAGGGTGAACATATTATGCATAAGCACGATTATTACTCAGATGAATTTTTTGTGCTCTTTTAAGAGTCCTAGGATTTTCTATTTAAAAGATTAGCCCTCTCCCCAATTATTGCCACTATTTGTAATTGTAAATTTGATGTTAATCTGAATCATGCCTTGCAGCTAAAGATATGGCAGAAGTAGTTAAACATTTCTCTGAATATAAGAAAAAGGAAATAATGGGAACATTTTTGGAATAGAATTATTAGAATTATGATTTCTACTGAACAATTTACTATAAAACATAAGGGACATGTTTTGAGGTTATGGACTATAATTTTCATTTATACTTTCCACATGCAGAATATTTCAAATACAATTAAGACATAAAACATTAAAAACAGAAAATGGGCACAGCTGTTTTTAGAGCTATATGATATAATACACCAGCAGTCTGTTCTCTCGAGGTGCGTTATTTTCTCACAAATAAAGAAGTGTAACAGTGGAAAGTTGAAAAAGCCCTACCTTCAGTTGTTAAGTATAAACAAGAGCCATTTTCAAATTTTGCAGCATTGTTTTTATTCCCTATGAGGTGCAACACCATGAAAGCACTTCCTTCATTTAATTTTGCTTAGATTTTGAGTGCTGCTACAAAATAAAACAAATGAAACTGGCAATCTAGTAACAGAACGTTTACATCAAGATGATTGCTATTTAATGGCAACCTAATATGGTGTAAGAAAGAAAGCAAAGCCAAAAAGAAATCACCTAGGAATGGCAGATAATAATAGAAGTACCCATGAACAAGTATGATAAACCATAGCATTTTGTGATGGAAAGCAGCATCATAAACCTTAAGGTGCATTACCTACGTTTTAACAAACATTTTGAATTCTTACAGATTTTTTTTTCCCAAGAAAGACATATTTAAAACTGAAAAAAAAATCAGCTGGGGAAAAAAAATCCGAACATCTGGTTGTATTTATATTTGTGCAACAAAACTTCATGTTACTACTACTACTACTTCCTCTTCTTCTATTATTTATTATCATCCACAACAACACCAATATAATCTAAAACTGCTGTTGCTGCCTTGGAAATGAAAAATTTAGAGGCGAAAACAGGAACAGGGAAGATATTAATATCTCATTAAGTATCTATTTTTAAAAGATAATTCCTCAAAAATTGCTATTCTTTATTTAAGATTTTATTTTTGAAGTTCTGGGATTCAGTTGTACATCTGTAAGCAATATGTAGTTAGCATTTAGATTTCAAGTACTGACATTTAGATTCAAACCATTTAGCTCTATGCAGCACCAGCTCCTTAAAAAGCCCTGAAAGCTTTTAAAATACTCATGAAAGTAATTGTCAATAATTTGTGTCCTACACAGTTTGCCATGCATTCAATACTCCACTCACAATGCCTGTTAATTGAGTTACACAGTCTGGACAGTACAATCTCACCTTGCTTGTTTCACTATTCTCACCAATGGTAATGCCATCAGTGCTTTTTAAAAAAATAATAATTAGATTTAACAGTCGCATAGCAACAGAAAAAAAGCTTATATGCAACAGTCACACTAAAAAAACCAAATAAGAAAAGCATATATTCAAAAATTATTTTAAAGACCTAGCAGAATGGTTATAGAACCCATCATGGAACAAAACGCAGCAGCATAACAAAAGATTCTGAATTGCCATTTTATATTTAATCACCAAAAAGTCTAGGAAAAGGATGTATACATGCAAATAGTACCATGTACAGATCTTTAAAAATCTGGCCCTGATTATTTATTTTCCATTAGTCTCAGAAGCTAAAAAAACATTATTTTCTCCACTGATAAAGTCTTTCTTTTCATTTTCTTTTAGATTTCAAAGGGAAAGATTTAACATGGTTGTCTTTGTTAAATTCCTGTATTCATAGGTTCATCATCCAAATGCATTTTGATCATTTACAGCTGCTTAACAGAATTACTATTAGAAAAATGACAGGCATAGTAGAGGAACTGTAAGTGTCCAAGGTTATTTTACTTTTTCACGCACTTTATAGAAAATTTCAGGTATTTTACAAGGCAAATCTTAGTTTATTATACTGAAATTATTAATGATCTGATTTTTGAAAAAATTAAGACATTGGGTATTATTTACCATGGAAAGCTCACTAATTGATTTACTTTGTGTGTGTGTGTTTTTTTTTGGGGGGGGGGGGGGGTTAGTGCAAGACTGGTTTGAAACACCAAAAGACTTAAGAAATTGGTTTAATTGTAGGACAGGGTTTTCTTAGGGTGTGTTTACACTGTAAAATTAATGCAGTTTGACTCTAATTTAACTGTCATAGCTCAATGATATGCAATAATGGGAGCTGTAGTTTTACAAGGTCTTTAGTCTTCCATGTCAAAGAGGACTGAATTATGCTGATCAAGTACTGGAATGAAGGGAACATACAGGCATCTGAACTGGGCCACAAGTTCAAAATTGAAGGAAAGCCACTGTACATCATAGTTCCTATCTACTGTGAATTCTTACTTCTCAACATTTAAGTTCTGTGCTAAGTGAAATAAGTCTATAAAAAGGATGTTAAAAAACACACAGCAAAGCAACTGACAAGTAGAAGAGCAGACGTCCTTCTTTCAATTCAGGCAAAGTTTTCATTTTCTGAAGGTCCTGAACTTCAATGCAATTGTAGTCATAAACCTTTAATTTTTCATACACTGGTTAGAGAAATGAGCATTACCTATTTGAAGTGTGCACACATAGCTAATTGCTAATGCACAATTTGATATATCTGATAGAAGCAGAAGAAAGAGATAGTTTGAAGAAGAAAATAGAAACATTGCATTTAGGGTAAAAATAAGGAGTGTATTTCAGATGCTTTACCCTCTACTCCACCCATCCAGAGAGGGCACATTATAAAGCACTCTACAAATTCAGCTGTTTTTATTCTTTAAATACAGAGCTCAAAATAAGGGTGTATCCATAATATATAATATATAATTTTGATATCATCAATTGCCATGATTTCAACTTACACAATGCAAGGATTTATAGTGAAGGTTGTAAATCAGGGGGATGGACTGGAGAATTCAAACAATCTTTTTAAATAAATTTTTGTTTTATAGTGTATATAGGAGATAAAACAATCAAAAAAGAGAAAAAGCTATACAAAAGAATAAACAGGTTTACAAAATAGTATACTGCCAGTGCTCACTGTATGAAAAATCAAAATTTACTGTAGATATTATGCCTTAACATATCTTATCCTTCTAACCCCACACCCGTGAACCCAACCCCCATGAACTCCAACACCCCCAAACATGGATCACATAACTAACCAACAACTACTCATATGTCTTCTTTCACTAGATCTCCTTTGTAGCAATAATCAAATCTACCTTTGTCTTCTTTCCCAGATATCCAAGTGCCAGCTTCCATTTGTTTGCAAATTCTTCATTATTTCCTCCTCTGCTACTATTTGTCAGCTTGGTCAGTGTGTGTGGTTGGCCTTAGAACTGCTTCCAGTGGAGGCAGCCATTAGAGTGTTTTTGGCTCTATCCCCCTTTTTGTACCTTTTCCATGTTGATGAAAGGCTGGCTCTTATTATATGTCCATACCGCAGCCTGTTATTTTCATCCCATAGACAGGCATGTCATTCTTATTTATTTAAAACATGTATATTCTGCCCGTCTCACCCCATGGGGGACTCAGGGCGGAGCACAACATATATATAGCAAACATTCAATACTGGAACATAAAATAAACCATAAATATACATAAACACTAAAATCAGTTATCTTCACATTGAAACCATTATTTGAAACTATCACAAGTCAGCCGTACTGTATCCATTCAGCAGAATGAAATTTCCTACTATTGCACTGCCCCAAAGGCTTGGTCCCACAACCAGATCTTTACCATCTTCTAAAGGATAGGAGGGAGCTGATCTAATTTCGCCAGAGAGTTCCATAGTCAAGGGGCAATCACTGAGAATGCCTTGTCTCTCATCCTTGCCAATTGTGCCTGTGACGGTAGTGGGACCGAGAACAGGGCCTCCCCAGAAGATCTTAATCTCCGCAGTGGTTCATAGAGGGAGATGTGTTCAGACAGGTAAACTGGGAAGGGGCCGTTTATTATTAAACTATGAGAATTCAAAAAAAAAACCTCACAAACTACAAATACTAGGATTCCACAGGACACATCCTAAGCAATGAAAAAAAATATCAGATCGCTATATTTGTGCAGTGTGGATGTACCACACTGTTTACCATTGGGAGGGGAATCACTCACCCAAAGACAGCTCCTTACAAGGGCAATAAATAATGTAATAAACCTGGAATAGAATTACAGTAATTCACCATATATATTAGCATGGGCTCCTTGGAAAGTGAGCAGAATACAATTCTGAATACTTATTGTTATTTTAAAAATAAAAATTTTCTCCAATAATAGTTACAGTCCCTCAGTACTCTCGGGACATAACTAGGTATGGGCTTATTTTGAGTTGTAGTCAAACAGTTTCACTGCTAAGGATTACGATAATAATACAGTATGTAGGTATATTACCTCTTTCAGGTAAAACAATTCTGCAACATTTGGTACAGTTCATATAAATCTGGAATATCTCAATAGCCCAACTCATTTCAACCCAATTGTTTGTCTTTGTTACTTCCAATAGGACTATTCAAAAGAGTTAAATTTACATTTTTTCCATTCAAAAATTAGCAGAATATGTATTATTGTTCTCCCTTTTAATAGTAACATTTAATAGTAACTGTACATTATTTTTCTGCTGTTTGCTAAACTCTGTACAGGATGGATGCATATTCTCACATCAAACTACAGGAAATAAATACAAAGAAGTTAAAAGCTAACATTTTAAAGGTCCACTTGCTCAAACACAATAGATAAAGTAAAGAAAATGGTACAGTTACTTAAGGAAAAATTTCCGGGGGGGGGGGGGGGTGTTAATGCAACAAAATCTTCTGTTATTATCATTATGTTTATTTATACACCTCCTTTCCCCTCAGAACCAGGACTCCTGATGGCTTAGTGTTAAAACAAATATAGTACAGATAAAACATAAAAAGATTAATAAAATATAACTAAAACAATTTAAAGCACTCATTAAAATACAGAAATATAAAAAAGCAGTTAAAATATGAAACAACGTCAAGGAGGTATGTAGGGCGTTAGGTGTTACAATCAGCTCCTTTAATTGTGCCCCAAATGGATCTATAGTCCAGTGGAGTTGTAATAAAAAAGTTACATTCTCCTTGTAAGTAACCATAGTCAGCTGTCTGACTGCAGCTTTTGCAAACAGCTGAAGTTTATGACAGCTTTTCAAATCCAACATGGAAATCACATCACAGCATTCAAATGTAATGCTAACTAAAGCATATTTCAACCAGATCAGCCATATTCAAGAATGGGTATAGGTGGCACACTACTTTAACTGTCCAAATGCACTCCCAACCCCTGCAGAAATGTGGTCAACTCCGGGTGCTGAATCCAGGAGTTATGCATACTGAAATTTGCTATCTTCAGAACAGGTCAAATACATATTCCCTGATGGGAAATGCCTCACCAGGAGCACATCTGTCGTGAGTAGATTAAGATATGCTTAATCCTATCCATTATTGATGAGACAGGTTTAGAACTGAAACCGCTTCAACAGATTTTCTAAATTCAAATGGAAAGCAGTAGAAGGTAAATTTATTTATTTATTTATTTATTCATTCATTCATTCCAGCATTTGTATCCCACCTTCTCACCCAAGAGGGGCGGCTTACAATAAAAGCACATATATAAAAATAATACAATACATTGCAATTCAATTAAAATTAATTACATTAGACATTCATAAAAATACACTTATAAATGTGCAGATTGGCGGATTCAGAGTCTAAAATACTGGGTCTGTCATTGAGTTCCAACACACTTAGTAATAATTAATGCTGCTGTTATTGTTCGAAGGCCTGGTCCCACAACCAGATCTTAACTTTTCTACGGAAAGGAGGGAGGGAGCCTGCCTGACTTCAATTGGGAGGGCGTTCCATAGGTGGGGAGCCACCACTGAAAAAGCCCTGTCTCTCATCCCCGCCAGTAACACCTGTGAGGCTGGCAGGATCGCCAGCAGGGCCTCACCTGAGGATCTTAAACTTTGCGGTGGGTCGTAGCGGGAGATACATTTGGACAAGTAAGCTGGGCCTGGAACCGTTTAGAGCTTTATAGGCTAAAGCCAGCACCTTGAATTGTGCTCGGCAGCTAATCGGCTAATCCCATTGGACTGGTTGAAGCTTCCGAACAGTCTTCAAAGGTAACCCCACATAGAGCACGTTGCAGTAGTCTAATTGGGATGTAACAAGAGCATGGACCACCATGGCCAAGTCTAGCTTCTCAAGGTACGGGCGCAGCTGGCGCACAAGTTTTAACTGTGCAAAGGCTCCCCTAACCACCGCCGAGACCTGGGGCTCCAGGCTCAACAATGAGTCTAGGATCACTCCCAGGCTGCGAACCTGCGCCTTCAGGGGGAGTGTGACCCCGTCCAACACAGGCTGTAACCCTATACCCTGTTTGGCCTTCCAACTGACCAGGAGAACCTCTGTCTTGTCTAGATTCATTTTCAATTTGTTGGCCCTCATCCAGACTGACACAGCGGCCAAGCTCCGGTTCAGGACCTGAACAGCCTCCTTAGTGACAGGTGGAAACGAGTGACAGAGTTAGACATCATCTGCATAGAATGACACCGCACCCAGAAACTCCTGATGGTCTTTCCCAGCGGCTGCATGTAAATATTAAACAACATGGGGGACAGTACAGAACCCTGAGGGACCCCACAAGTCAATGGTTGTGGGGCCGAGCAGGCATCCCCCAATGACACCATCTGGGACCAACCCTCCAGGAATGAGTGGAGCCACTATAAGACAGTACCTCCAAGGCCCATCCCCGCGAGGCGTCCCAGAAGTATACCGTGGTCAACGGTATCGAAGGCCGGTGTGAGGTCCAGCAGAACCAGCAAGTACACACTCCCCCTGTCCAGCTCCCGGCGAAGATCATCGACTAAGGCGACCGAGGCTTTCTCGGTATCATGCCCCGGCCTAAAGCCAGACTGTGCCGGATCCAGAAAATCAGTGTCAACCAAGAATCCCTGGAGCTGCAAGGCAACCACATGTTCCAAGACCTTGCCCAAGTAGGGAATAATGGAAATAGGCCGAAGGTTTCCGAATTGAGTGGGATCCAGTGATGGCTTCTTCAACAGCGGCTTGATCACAGCCATTTTTAGGCTCGCTAGAAACTTGCCATCCCAGAGGGAGGCATTAACCACCACCTTCACCCACTCGGCCAAACCCCCTCTGGCTTCTGTCACCAGCCAGGATGGGCAGGATCCAGGATGCATGTGGTCTGTTTTGCCTCTCCAAGAATCTTGTCCACATCCTCGAGCTCAACCAATTGAAATGAATCCATCAAAACTGGACAAACAGGCGCTGTCATTACATCCTCAGAGACTGCCGTTAATATGGCATCAAAGTCGGAGTGGATCAGAGCGACTTTGTCCGCAAAGAGCCAAGCAAATGCTTCACAGTGGGCTGCCGAGTTATCAGGGATCCCACCTTGAGTGGTGTGATTTAACAACCCCCTGATAACTTGAAACAGCGCCGTCAGACGGTTCTTTGCGGACGCAATGTTGGCCGCAAGGTACGCTCTCCTTGCGGTTTTGATTGCCGCAGCATATGTCCTGAGATAGGAGCATAGTTGTGTTCGGTCTGACTCGTTGTATTCTGATTGCCACACGCACTCTAGATCCCTCTTTTTTTGCTTCATCGCTGCCAGCTCCTCAGTAAACCAAGGAGCTGGTTTAGCTTGGTTACTCGAGAGGGGACGTTCCGGAGCAATCGTGTCTACTGCCCTAGTCATCTCTCCATTCCAGAGAGAGACCAGAGAATCGACAGGATCACCTGCCGAGGAGGCGGGAAACTCCCCAAGAGACATCAGGAATCCTTCTGGATCCTATTGTGCCAAATTGCTATGTGTGTGTGTAAAGAAATCCTTGTAAAGAAATCCTTGCAAAGTTGGTTTGCAAAGGGAACTCTGCAAAAGAGCTCAGCTTTGCAGAGGCAAAGCCACGCCTAAAACAATGTATCTTTTTGCTGGCAGATGGCTGAGAATGTCGGTTGGAAATCTGGGCTTCAAGAGAGAGCACAGAAAAAGGCAGTCTCTCTCTAGCTACGGTCAAGTAGCATTTTTGAATATGCTATGCTGTATATATTGATGCTGATTGATTAGTTATTGATCTTGTGCAACTACATGGACATTGTACGATTGCAGAACTGTTTTATATTTCAACTCAACAAGTAAGAGTAAAGTTTCCTTTGTTCTTTTCAATTCCTCTGCCTGGTCTGAGTCTTTTGCACATGGTGTTAACTGGACGCTACTGATTCCGCTATACTCTCACCTGGTAACAGATCCATAAGTCTCCTGGGGCGGACCATTTTAGTAGGTCCACCACCCCTGCAGAGGTTAGGGTGCAGTAAATCTAAACCTGATCAGGTGATGGGTCGGTCCTTGGCAACGGAGCAATGGTAAGCTCCTCCACACCGCCACCTTCCTCCCATCCCTAACAGACGACCAATTCCAGTGTTTGTCCCGCACTGTGGGTAAGGCCTGTTACTAATTGGAAAAGCCCCATGGTTGCCATGGAGGCCATGAAGTCCTGATCAGCATGGACATTGAAGTCCCCCAGCACAATGAGCCGTTGGGACTCCAACGCCAGGCCTGAGACCACCTCAGCTAGCTCAGGCAGGGAGACTGTAGTGCAGCGGGGTTGTTGGTACACTAGCAGAATCTCCTACCCTCAGGTGAACACATTCAAACATGGTCGACTGCAGGACAGGGCACCTGGTCAGGGGGATGGAATCCTTATAGACCACCGCGATCCCACCTCCCCGCCCTCCAGATTTCGGTTGGTGATGTACAGAATAGCCTGGCGGGCAGAGCTGGGTGAGATTAACTCCACCCATCTCGTCCAGCCAGGATCATACTGACAACACCAGAATTTAAAATCTCAACAAACAACTTCTTGCAGCATAAAGGACAAATTAGATCTCCACAAATTAACTGCCAAGCCATTAAACAGGAAATTTCCAATTCTGGGCTCATCCCTCCAGAAAGAAACAAAGCCACTGTAAAACAGCGCAGAAAGATGTTCAATGCAATTGCAAGCTTCCAAGAGGTCCAACAGAACCAACAGGTGAATGCATCTCTGCCCATTCAGTTCCCATTTTCAATCATCAACCAAGGTGACAAAAACATCTCTATAACACAAACTGACCTGAAGCCAGACTGAATTGTATATGTGTGCGTGCATATGGATTCTCAAGGGTTTTCTTAGGCAAGCAATACAGTATAACCCACGTATCTTCAGGAGATCTGTTCTAAGACCCCATGTGGATACTTGAAATCATAAATAGTGAACCCTATATTTTGACTGTATTTGTGCCGGAAGCATACTATAGAATCACACTAGAAGACCACAAACACTGTTTGGGAGGGGTATTTTTTTTTTTTTTTTTTTTAGAATGGGTAAGTGAAATCGTGGATATTGTACTCAGAGGTGATTTTTGTTAGTTCCTTCCTCTGAAGTATAGCCTATGCACAGGTGTCAAATGTGCAGCCCTCCAGATATTAGGGCCTTCAACTCCCAGGAGCCCCAACAAGCTTGTCCAATGGCCAGGAATTCTGGGAACTGAAGTCCAAAACACCTGGAGGGGCACAAGTTTGACACCAGTGGCATACAGTATCTGATATTGCTTGATGCTGGGGAGGAGGGGTATTTCTAAAAGAGTATTTTAGACATGCTTGGACCTCCAGTAAAGAGGCACTAGCCACCTACCTTCCCCTTTTTTTAAGCTAGGAAGGGCCAGCTCTAGAAGATGCAATCTTCATCTCTCCATGGATCCTCTCCATATCTTCAAGCAGTACAAACAGAAAGACACTCATGATCTGACTTTTTAATGAAACTTTAAATCAGGTATAGGAACCATGTATCCTTCCAGATGTTATTTATTCCTATTATTCACCACAAACTATGCTGTCTACAGCTGATGGGATTTTGTAATCAAACAATGTCTGCAAGGCAGAATGATTCTGAGTCCTTCCACAAAAGCTGACAAATCAGTTATGATGCAAGTTTTTCTGAACTTCAGTACAATTCTGAGGCATGAAGCAGGCTTTCATGTTGCAGAGCTGGTATGTACACACCCCTACAGGAGAACAGGATTATAAACAGCAAGATGAAAATGAAACACAAGTACACACAGTAAAAATTACACTGCAACCCAATGGTTGCATTTATGCTAACATAAGCATTTATGCTAACATAATCGTCCTAGCATTCAGAAATTAACATTCTTGAGTTTACAAAAAAATTGCCTCCCTAGTGAATGTTTAAAGGGAGAATTTATAAAGGACTTGTTCTCTAACTACACAGAAAAAGGGAGAGGTAAGAGATCAGTTAAACTGAATAACCAGAAAGGATTCAATGATACAGTATATCTAAAATGTATTGGCAGCTGGATTGCTAAAAATCCCGATGAAGTCATAACTTTTGCAGACTTATTTTCAAGGCTATACTACAACATACATATGCAGCATTTTCATATGGATTAGGCAATTGTTAGGGCTTACCAGAATATGGCTAACTGAAATGATACTATATCAGGCTGACAATTGTGCAAAGGCAAAATATATCAATAATAGGAAGAATACAAAATAATTTGGCTAAAGGTCTATGAATGTGGGAACTGCATTGTTCCTTTTGGATTCTGTTCTTAATCAGGATTACCTCAAACTTAACTGAAATTTCTGGTTTAAATTTACAGTCAAATAAATAAATTATAATTTTTGCACAGCCATTAAAGATCTGGGATGTTTTACATGTTATAAGTATATTTTACACACATAACATCCATGTAGTGATTTACACATAGTTGATATCCATATTTACAAGGTTGACACCCATGGAATTAATTATTCAAGTGTTTGCCAACATCCATCCCCAGCTTCTGCTCTCCCTCCTGAAATCCAAGGCCACCACATGGACATTAATAGAACTTCAGAAAGAGAGCACAAGAGATCACCACAGCTGCTGCCAACAGCCTTCAAAACTGGTGTGCTCTGTGGACTTGAAGAGTTGCTTGACTAGGTTTAGGGAGTGGGACTCCCTCCCTCCTTTGCTAGCTGTTGCCTTTGTCTTGATCCACAGGGTCTTGCTATCCCTCCATGCCTCTTTTTCCACCTGCCTGCCTGCCTTTCCTCTCTGTGTAATCAGGGTTTGGGGGGGGGGGGGGGGGGGCTACAGAACGGCTGGGGGAATGGATGGGAAGGCCATGGTGGCAGGGGGGAGAGGGCCCTCCTCCTGCCTCTTTCTATACTTGCCTGCTCTCTTACCCTCGCTGCCTTTTTTCCTGCCTGCCTGCTTATCATCAATTCTTGTAAATAGCAAAGGAAGGGGCCTTTCTATTCTCTTTGCAGAATGTCCCTCATGGGCGAAGGGGCTGGCTACTCTGTGAGTTTTGGGAGACACTTGGCTAGGGCACTTACTTTTACTCCTCCTGCCCCAAAAGAGACCTCACTTTCCACCCACTCATTGCGGCTTCCCTGCCCATCACCAAGTCATACTCCTAGACTCTTCTTCTGCTTCAAACAACGTTTTCCCTTGCGCCTCAGTTTTAGGAGAGAGGTAGGAAGGGTGAGTGAACCCCCTGAGGAAACACCTGGTGGTGGTGGCCCCTCATTTCCCTTCCCTGGCCCCTCATCATTCCCAAGAGTGTCCTGTAGATATCCATGGATTTTCCACTCGCAGGAGTCCTCCACCCTTAAACCCTGCAAATGGGGAGGGCTAACTGCATAACTCATTAGGTACACTGCAACATACACCAAACGAAAATTCCACAAAACATGTTCATTATATATCACACATGTGATTTAAAAATGAAGCTATTTTACATTCATTCTATATTGTTACAAAGATAAACCTGGAAATGTGGAAATATGCAGGTGCTGCCTAGATAAATCTCAGTAGCCAGGAGTTAGAGTAAATTTCAGTCCTTAGGGAACACAAAGCTTCAGCACTCAAGAGATATTCTTATTTTTATACATGTTGCAGATTTTTTGTGCTTCCATACTTGGATTTTTTACCTGTGTGTAAGCAGCTCTGCCAATCTAACCACAGTAACAGATAACCAGTTGTTCTTCTAGAGATAAAGATAACTATTCCCCTTATTGAAAGTACAGTAAACCATGCTAACTACGTATAACATTTTATAAAGCAATATGCTAAAGAATTTCACTGATATTTAACCTTTATAAATAACTCACAAAGTAAATCTGTATTATTAATACTATTATCATATTATGGCTGGAAGGTCAAGAATGAAAGAATACAGCTTGCCTCTTAGTAATTCCTGAAAGAGATGAGATTTGAATAAGGGACTTCCTAATTCGATGCTCTGTCTCTTAACTACGATAGTATCCCAGCCCTCTGCCGACATCATGTAATAACCATATACCTCAATGCAAGAACATAACTGACAAGGATGAACCAAATCTGCAGATGCTAGGTAATCATTGCTTCTACCTTCACATGAAGTGGTAATTGCTCTGGCAGTCTGTCTCTTAATCTTCTAAAGGATTTGGAGGGGGTGGGGAACATAAGAACAGCACATCCTTTGGCTTTATGTATTGTAAGCTTTAATCTACCTAATTGCAAATGCTTTCCTCTCACTTTCTCAAGCATATTCTCAAGAGTACAACATATATTTAATAGCGGTAGTATCCAACTAACAAAGTATTTTAGCAAGAAACATCAATTCCTTTGTCATGATCACACAAATAGCTGCATGGAATTTAAACCAATATCCCAGCACTTCCATTACTGGTTAGACTATGGAAATACATATGGTTTTAGCTTTGAATACATTTTTAACCAGTTTTACAAATTTTTACTTAATTTTTAATTAATACCATTGATGTTTAATTCAATTTTAATGTTTGTATATTTTTGGATTTTAAATTGTATTGAAATGTTTTTAATGTAAGCCACTTTGAGTCTCCTTTATGGAAGGAAAAAAGTGGAGAATAATAATAATAATAATAATAATAATAATAATAATAATACTTTATTTTTGTATCCCGCCACCATTTCCCTGAAGGGACTTGGGGCAGCTAACATGGGGCCAAGCCCAGAAAAAGACAAAGTATAAACAAGTTAAATCATAATAATAATAAGGCATAATGTTTAGATTTTAAAAAAACGAATAGTCTGGACAGCCTTGCAGACAATAGTAAAGATTGTCTTTTGAACAAAATTATTTTCTCCTTTTTAAAAAAAGTCTTACATTTAAATCAGTAATAAGACATCAAGGAATCTAAAGTAAAATGCAAGTCAAAGGTCTCTTCCTCTTTCATCACTATTTTGTCTAAGGTCCCCTTTCTGTAATCAGGATTAAAGCAAACTCTTGATGGAAATTTATGTATTTGTTACAATCTGAGAATGCCAGTACTTTTCATCTCACTTATTTTAATAAGCATCATTAAGAAAAGAAAACATAATTTCATTTCAAGAGAAAACAATGCAAGATTGGCCAGGGCAGCTCTGGGTCACCTTGAATCCATGGCAAAAAAAAACAAAACCATTAGTATTTCAAAAATTCAACATTTATCTTATTGTGGTATGTCAGTCAACCTTCTTAGCAAGATGTATTCAGACACGGTTTTGCCTAACTTTTCTCTTAGAATGAAAAAACATGAGTTGCTAAAGATCTTTCAGAGTCCCAACACTCAAACACACTGATTTTCATTTTTCCTCTTTTACATTACATTTTCTTAATTAAGGTCCATAAGATTTGGCCAGCCTTGCTAGCCAAAAATTGTCACCATCAGGTTGCTTTGTCCTATTGATTTGAAAAAGACAAGCAACCTGCTTAACAGCAAAAGATCTCCCCAATAGATCCTGAAGGACAGATAGAAAAGAACAGTGCTTATTTAGACTCTGTCAATCTATGTATGATAGAAAAAAACTTCCTCTGTGCCATCTTTCCCAGTTTACTTTGGTTTTAACCAAAGAGGATGATAACCTGCATAAATTCAGAGGCCACATACTTTCTCCAATGTGCTTTATAGTGCTGCACACCCCAAGCTACCACAATACTTCTCAATGTCTTCTATGCACAAAAGCCCCTCATAAAGAATATGCTGTTAAACAGGGAGAGGACATTCTGCTATATTTCCCCCCTAAAGAAGAACCCCCTGACAAAACTGAAAGTGAAAAAAGTCATATGTATGAAAGATGCCACCCCAGATCAAGGGGAGGTAACTCAGTAAATTGCCTCTTGTCCCCTAGTGGTTTGGGGTGGTATTGACCATTTTGGACGTCAGAATTGTTTGTAAAAATATGGGGATGGGGGGACACAAAGAAAACCTTAGCAAGGTAACTCTTTGCCCACCACTTTTTCCCCCACCGAAAAAAGGTCAGGTGTCTAGTGGCTAAAGAAGAGTTCTCAACTATATTTGCTGCAGAAAACAGAATTATTTATGTTTCTACTACTGCCAGGAGCACTGAACTATACTGTCACCAAGCTGAAGCTAAACACACATTCTTACCTTTCTTATATGAAAGAGAGGGTGGAGCAGGCATGAGTAAACTTTGGCCTTTCAGATGTTTTGGACTTCAACTCCCACAACTCCTAACAGCCAGTAGGCTGTCAGGAATTGTGTGAGTTAAAGAAAAAAACTCCTGGAGGGCCGAAGTTTGCCCGTGTCTGAGATGGAGCATGCTAACTACTGTAGCTGCTGCTCAGCTGTCAACTGAGATCACCTATGTCAAGCAACAGCTGAACTAGACTCTTCCCCATCTCTTTTTCCTGCTGGAAAGAGGTGCAAATGTAATGATTATCTGATGCTAGACGAGAGCCAAGAAGTCCCAGGAGCAAGAAAGAGCATTAAGATATGTCTGACTGGGCATTGTTGAGATACTCTAGAATCTACCTAGAAACAGTAAATAGTATAGACCATTTTTCCCACTTGCCTTAACAAAAGGGAAAGAAAAGGTAGAGGAAAAAAGAGTGTCACAATTCTAAGGGCTGTAAGGTGAGAGCGAATTAAAAGCTTATTTCATTTAAAGACTCAAAGTATCCCTCGATCCCCTGAACCATAATAACTACAAACCAGTTTCTAACCTTCCTTTTTTGGGCAAGGTATTTTAAAAAACAGTTGCCCTCCAATTCCAAGCAGTCTTGAATGACACACACTTCCTTGACCCATCTCAAACTGTCTTCAGACCAGAATATGGAGTTGAGGCTGCTATGGTCACCTTGACGGATGATCTGTCTTAACACTGACAGAAGGAATGTGTCCCTGTTAGTGCTTCTAGATTTCTCAGCAACGTTTGATACCATTGACCATGGTATCCTTCTGGAACGCCTAGAAGGGCTGGGAGTCAGAGGCACTGTATTGCAATGGTACCTCTCAGATTCAAGATAGTGGTGCTTGGAAATAGCTGCTTCTCAAAAAAGGACCTGCTATATGGCATCCTACAGGATGACATTCTATTCCCAATGTTTTTTAACATTTGCATGAAACCACTAGGAGAGAACATCTGGAGATATTGGGCGGGGTGTTATCAGTATGCTGATGATACTCAAATATATTTCTCTATGCCTCCAAAACAGCCTCAGATAAAGACAGTGTGTCCCCTCTTAAAAATGCCTGAAGGAGGCAATGGGCTGGATAAGGAAAAACAAATTGAAACTAAATCCAGATAAGAAAGAGGTGCTTGCCATCAAAGGTCCTAACTACGACCTCATCACATTGGCATTTAAATGGCCCCTTTTCCCTCTTTTGGACGGGGCCTGCTGAGTGCCATCAGATGACACTGTCCACATCAGGTCCCACCCCCATCCCTTCCTTCTGCTACTACAGAGAGAAAAATGTATTTTGGGTAGCTCTGATGAAGCTACCCACATTTTGTTGCCCTTTCTTCCATTTTATCTGAGAAAGGGAAGGGGCAACGCATGTTGCCACCCTTTCACCCATATGATGCACCTTCTCCCTTCCCCACCATGTGATGGGGAAAGAATGAAGGGTGTGTGAGGTGCCACAAGGCCCCAGAGACCATGTGAAGAAGTCCCTAGGGATGGAGATGTGTCAACCAGTTTTGGATGGGATTACATTCCCTTCGAAAGTCTGTATTCGCAGCTTGGGAGTGCTGCTAGATCAGTCACTCCAAATGTCAGCCCAGGTAGCTTTGACGGTCAAAAGTACGGCCAGGCGTGATTACTACCAGCTTCAGCTAATACGCTAGCTGTGCCCCTTCCAGAATCAGAGGATCTAAATACGGTGGTGCATGCATTGGTAAGCTCAATGCGCTGTACACTGGGTTATCTCTGTCAGAATTTAAGACTCAACTGAAGACCCATTTCTTCCAGCAGGCCTACCCAGTCAACTTTGAATCATGGGTTTTGAATTTACATTCTACTGCCACTATACGTTGCTTTGTGTACCCTGCATGTTTAGTGTATGTATTTATAATGGTGTGTTTTATCTATGAATTTTATTGCATGCATTTTATGTTCATGTTTTGATTTTGTTGTTAGGAGAGCAGCAATTACTATTATGATTGAACACCTGAAAGTTTAGTTAATCCACACAAATTATCCCTCAACTGACACATCTAGAACTTCCATTCCCTAGTGACGCCTAGGACATGTAGGAATGATTTTTTAAAAAATTAAAGAGAGCGAGGGTGGGTGGAAACAGTGGTCTGATAAGGACTGAGAGCACAGCAAAAAGTTTCAAATGTCTATGGAATGCCACAGCTTGTAAAGAGGGTAAAGAAATATCAAGTTAGAAGTAATACATTACATTCCCTGCTAGTTCTATAGCAATGCTTGCCCGCATCTCTCAGTATGGGATGAACTTTCATTCACGTTTTTCTCTAAAACCAATGAAACACACACAAATATCCCTCCATCAGTGCTATCAACAACCTTCAAGCTTTTGAAACAGAACATGTAAGGTTGCTCACAACAAACCAACTAGCCTGTTCCAAATGTAAACATGTACAACACAGTACACAGTTAGTCTCATTGTGAACAGAAACTACACACATACCACTACATGGTAAATATAATTACAGCATTTTTAACCAAATGCCATTTGATTTCTGTTTTAGGGATTAAGTTTGATTTTGGCTGCTGTCAGTCAACATGATATAGAGTTTGAGGATTGGACTATGATTCTAGAGACCAGAGTTCAAATCCCTGCTTGGCCATGAAAAGCCACTGTGACCTTCAGCAATTCTTAGCCTTGCCTAATATGAAATGACTTCAACCAATTGTGCTAACAGTTGGTTTAAGAACCATCACCAGCTGGAAAAAATTGATCTGGTGCACTGGCAATCAAAAAGTCAAGAGCAATCAGAGTAACAAACATAAGCCACTGTCTATGGAGATAAAATTTTACTCCACTCAAGATCTAATCCCCATGGTGCATTCTGTATGCTAACTGCATGTCTAACAAAAGACAAAAGTATATCCTGGGAGACTGAATTGGATCACTCTGTATTCTTTCAAGTCCAAAAATAGTTTGTTATAATGTCCACCATCAGTGATTGTAAGCAGACAGTAAATGTAACACAAAGTTTACTAATTCATTACATACACACAGAAACATACATACAGACCTGCAAAAAAGGAAAGCAGTGAGGGAGGAGAGAACTGGAAGTAATTTCCCTCCTGTTGCAAAGCCCTTACAGGCACAAGAAAACCTGAAAAGAAGAATCAAATACGGTAACTAGATAATGCTTATAAAATATTTTGATCCCCGTATACTGTTTATTTATAAAACTAGTTAACATGTGGAGAACCTTAACTCCAAACATGCTTCTCTTCCAACTTTGCCTCTGTTCTTGTTCCATGTCACCTCCTTTCCCTAATCTGATGATGGTGATAGATAGATAGACAGATAGATAGATAGACAGACAGACAGACAGACAGACAGACAGAATCATATCGGGGAAAGGAGGTGAAGTAGAACAAAATCAGGAATAGACAAATTGCATGGAACAAACTCACTTCTTAAGTTCAGCAGAAAATGTTAGCTCTACCTTAACTAAAAGGATACAGTGATCAAAGAAGAAGATGCCAACTACTTCAACCACAAAAATCAAAAAAGACTGTCTAACAGAGTTCATAGTAAATCCACAAATCAATCATTGTAGTTTGACTCAAAAGTGAGAGAACAAGGGATACACTGTTGCTCAGAATAGACAAATGTATAAAAGATCTCAGCCAACACTTTAAAATGAATCACAAGAAAATGGAGGATCTTTCATATCCTAGTACATTCTATGCCTACAGTACTTTTAAAATACATTTCTCCATTCTAGGCCTCATTCCAAAAGTTTATTTCTTTTTTTTCTGGTTTCCCAACTCAGTGCTATCCCTTCCTATTTTTGTAAATTTCTGCAACTAAGCTGCTCTAACCTCTTTTCCATATATCTCTTTTTTCTTCCGTTATAACCTCTGCTATTTTCAACCAATGTTCAAATATGTTGCAGCTTTTTTCAATCCCTTCTACCACATTTCACCTTATAAACTAAATAGTTTAACTAAACATTTCTAATTCAACCTCCCACTGGCCTATCTGAATTTATGGTCTAAAAGTGAATTACTCTTATGATATATGACATTCCGGGTTTAAAACTCAAGTGTATCCTGGTCAAAGATTTTGGGAAGAGAATTATACATTTTGGGGAGAAAAACCAAAGCTCAGTGGGATATTATGCAAAGAACTGTGTTCAATCATTGGCATCTCTAGCTGAAAGGTAACAAGCAACAGTGCTCAAAAACATCTTTGTGTTTTATTTTGAAAAATCATTATTAACAAGCTACATGAACCAATGATGAGACACTAACCACCTCATCAGAAAGCCCTACAGAAGTGTCCCACTTCATTGGGCTCCCACAAGGAAAGGAGGAGCTGCGGGGTAAATCTGTCACCCTGCGCACAGCTCCCTCTCAGCAATGCTTTCCCCATCACATGTAGAAAGCATTGCAGTCATGGGGAGGTCCCATGCTGGCCCCATTGGAGCCAGCACAACAGGAGAAGCAGGGCCTATGCCAGAAGTCATTGTGTGATGTCCAGTGCAGGTCCTCGCCCCAGACAGGGTGAAAGCATCCTAGGATGCTTATTTCACACAGTCTGATGAGGTGATAAGTCAAGGTCATAAGTCAAGCTCGTAAGTATATAACTATCTACAGATAAACAGCCAAGTGGCAAAAAGTACAGCAGCCCCTCCCTGTCTCACCAGCCTATCCTAACAGCTTCATCATTTGACTGAATTGCATCCCCCCTATTCCTATCAACATGCTTAAAGTTTTTTTAGTCTGAGCTCTGTGTAGCTTTCTGCATAGTCACTTTTGCTTTCACTTCAGACTGTTAAGAATATAGACAACTATCGGGCAAACAGAAACAAGAAGTCAAACCCTAGCAAATAATTGGCAGAGTTGAATTTACTATATCCGAAAAAAATGGAGCAGTCTAATCATTTACCTCTCCTTCCAGAAAATATCTGCATTTACAGCAATGTAAACTATCTATAAAATCATATTTTTAAGCAAGTTACAGCTTTCCTATTCAAGAAGAGGATATTCAATTTTGGATTACATGGCTATTTTTAAACCAAATGCAAATAACAGAAAGCAGTGTATTATGTTAAAGTTTTATATACTGAATCTCAATAGATTTAAATAATTTCAGCTAATATTTCATTTTTCCTACAGTCATCTAACACATTTTAGATACTATAACCACATCTTCTTTTGAAAACCCAGTAACTAAAAGCAGAAAACTAAGTACACTTGGAATGATTTTAATTAAAAATACTGAATTTCTCTAACTTCACTCAATAATGGGAATAGACACTAGTCAGTGCTTCCAAGAATCTATCATATCTTAATTAATTAGGAGTCCAGCTTTTGGCACACATTTTGAACATCCCAGCCAAACTTTACAGAAGCACTATAAAATTGGTTTCTCCACTGCTGGCATTTCACGTTTATAGAGTGCCATGGTAGCCAACTGTAGCCAAATCCCCAATGTACAAATAGTTACTGGCAACATAATAAAGGAAGGAAAATAGTTTAAGTATACTAACATCCTAGTCTTGGGGCATCCAGTCAAGCTACGCAAAGAGATGTTTTTGTCCCTTGCATACTCCCAAATGTGGAAGTAGGATCAGAAACTGGATCTGGAAGAAAGGGTAAACAGCATGTTAGTTAAAGTCACAGATGGCACTACATTGGGTAATGCTGCAAACATTAGCAGGAACAAGGGTATAAATGGATTTAGAAAAAAAGGAAAATGAACCATACTTCAGGAAGGTGACAATAACGTACAATAAAATTCCAACACATAGTAAAAACGCTCAAACAGAAAAGGAGTGGTAATGGATGAAATGTGGATAAAGAGGACTCCAAGAATCCAAGATAAAGAAAAAACTATGTAGAAGATTGTAAAGCCTTAGAGTCACAGTAATATACTTGTTTTACTGTACTAAGCAAAACTTCCCAGAACAGGTAGGTTATTAGACTACCAATCATATTTCATTCACTCTTACAGAACATCTACATAGCACAAAAAAGTTTGTCTGAGAAACAGCTCACACGAGGCTACAGTATTGAAGACACCAAAATTAAAACCTGTAGGTCTACTCTAGGTAAGACTAACACTGGATTTAGTCTTTAGTTTTCCCTGAGTAAGTTCTTTAAGACTTAGTTTCAACAGTAAATAATTTTTCTGCACTTTTGTTGTGTAATGCTAGTTAGAATACATCCCAGTACATAGGAGCTTAAGAAGCATGACTCTGGCTTCAACTTATGAGCTTTCAATACAGGAAAACAAATTAGAAAGGAGAGAAACTATTATAAGGATCACTCTGCAAAGATATTATACAAGAAGATGTAATTAGGAAAAATCTGAAATATAGTCGTGATGAAGAGAAAGACTTAGAAGTGATAAGGGAAGATGACATAAAGAAAATGAGAAGATAAAAGGAAATTAGGAGTGAAGGGAACATAAAAAGTGGCAAAGAAACGCCTTTAGAAACATAATTAGGAAATGCATTTGTCCTGTTAATTGCCCCTATGCATTTTGTTTAAAGAACAAAAGGGGCACTGGATATTAACGTTTGTATTTTTCTACCTAGATCTCTGATCAGATGACAGAAGCCAACGAGATAGGGTTCTTGGCCAGAGTAACAAATTAAGTTCAGTAAAATGCAGCTTAACTCACTCACTATGATAAATCTAATATATTAATGAGCAATGTATCTGCACAAATGATCCAAGATAAATGTAAACATTGGAAAAAAGAACTGGCTTTCTAATGATCAGAAAAGAGAAGATCCACACAAACTTCTTTCCCATTCCAGTTTCTTCCTCCCTACATAGATTTTTACCACACAAATATACATGACCCTATTAATAAGAATGAAGATAATTCTGAAAGTGTATGTAACAAAAACATTATTTTAGCCAGGCTCTAGAATTTGGTCTAGAAGCTATGATTATCCTATGCCACAAACATTTTAACTAATCTGAATGCCACCACACAATGAGATGGTGTATCTTTTTTTTTCTCAGCCAAAGAAAATTAAGATAAGCATGTAATCCGACAGTGACATTTTGTGTAAAGTTATGTTTCTTAGAATTTAACATCCACTGAACACTACAACACACATGAAAACCAACTATGCATTCTTCTACATCCTATTACATTCCATCCCACAATTATGCAAATGTGATTTCTATCTTGAGACCTGGATATCACTCTGTACTGCATCTGAAGGAGTGGGTTTATATCCACAAAAGCTTATGCTAAAATAAAAAAACAGTCTTAAAGTCCTTATTTTTTTCCTCTTTCCCCATTCCTCTTTTTTATTTACTCAGTAAAAGGTGGATCATTTTCAATGTTCAAACATGCAGTTCAGCACACACCACCAGGCAAACATTTGAGCAACAAAAACCTCTCTAAACCATTTAAAAATTCTTATCTATTTTTAGTACATGTTTGAAACTATATTCTGCAGAAGTTCCAAAAAAGAGCTTTACTTCACTATTAGCCATAGAACACTATGCATAATAAATTTAAAATGTTAACATATCTACGCATGCAACTTACCCAAATCATCTTAGATATGAGGGCAGCTTTACAGAAGATATTTTGTGTACAAGTTCCAATTGCTGAGCAGAACATGCATACATATATGAAAGGCACACATATATAAATTGCAAGTTTTCTATTTAAAGCACATACAAGGTAGAGCATCTTTTCCCCAGAAACCATGTTTTGTATTTTAAAGGGAAAGGTATCTTAGCACATATGTGCATCCTTTCTAACTGACTCAATGAGAATATATTTTATTCATATAGCTGAGAATACTACAGTATAATGAAAATGGTGTTTCCATGATTTGTAGCTGCAGTCACCAACATTTTGGAAAAATGTACTCTGCATTTTGTGAAATATCTATTTAACATTCCTCACTGCTTTGCAAAGCCCTGGATTATCTGCATAGATTGCACTGAGCTATCAAAAATACCTCAAATACTTCATGAAAGAATCCTCAATTTAAGATTTTTTAAAAATGAGCATGGCCTCTTTGTTTTTGGAGAAGACAGGTGTCAGCACTCAGGCATATTTTAGCTATCAGGATATTCAAGGTGTGTAAGTGTGGACATCAATCACTTATATGGATCTAATGTTTTAATTTTTGTGCAACGCCTAGGATTTAAAAATGATAAATGTACAAAAAAATTATCTGCATGCATACAATGATATGAAGCTTGATTTTGTAATCTATGTCACAATCTACACAAGTCTAACGAGTTATTATTTCTAAAGAATTATTGTGATTTAAGAAGCCTTCAGATTCCATTTACCAAGATGTGTATGCATATAGGACCAAAGGTACTACACACTGGGCAATTGACAGCCAACAATGTATTCAATACAATGCGCTCTAATGATACAGAAGAAAATTGCCACCTTCATACTCTGTATGTGGACGTATCTTTCTGAATTGCTTTTATCACTGCCAAGAGCAACAATAAAGCAGAATTTTGCATTATAACAATAAAGCCATAGACTTTTTTATATCAGAAAGTTCCAATTCTAGACAAGAGACTTCTATATGCAACTTAACTTGATATTTCTTTTAAATGTTCCTCATCAAATTGATGAGAACCATATCAACTTCTTAAATAAGTCAAACTTCAAAAATATATGAACGGAATTCAAAAATGTAATTTAGAATTATTATATCAGTTTGCCATTTCCCCTACTAAACATATTATGGCACAAAAACAAGGAATCAAGTAAATCTAGAGGCATCCGTTAACATGACATTTTATTACAATGTATTATGGGCACAGATATTTGATAAGAAGCAAAATGATTTTATTTCAAAATTTTATAGTCTTGACATGTCAGCACCTAATCCTGATTTTGACAGCATATACTTGCTTCTATCTTCTGAGTATTGTACTAAAGAGTTCTCTTAACTAAGTCAACTTGATAGTATAACTAGCAAAAGCCTCATTTGGGTTTTAATACCTGCAGATGAAGTTTAGCAAGGTAACCTACTGGTATTTTACCAAAAGAACTGAACTGAGTCATTTGACAACCCATATTCAGCTAAACAAACAAAAGAGATATTGTTGAGCATCTGCTTCCATCATCAAATAATTTCATTACAAAATGGCCTTAGAACATAAAGTTTGACGTTGTGATCCGATAGTATTATTCTAACCAAGAATGTCAACACTGATAGAATTACAATCTTCTTCTGTTTCCCCATATGTTTGCCATATACTGAGTCAGACCAATACAACCATCCACATATACATAACAAAACAGTACTAGAACCTGCCTGGCAGTCCTAGTAGAATCTAGTTTCTGAAACCGCAGGCATTTTTTCCATTACCATTTCACTACATTTTAAATCAAAAGAAAACCACTAATACAAAGACTTCATCTCTGCAGGGGGGGAAGAATCATGGAAAAACAAAGCCAACAATTTATTATACCATTTATGCAATTTATGGATATTATGCACGAAGCAAACACTACACAGAGACCTCATAAAACAGATCAATTTGGAGTTCAAACTGTTACGTTATCAAGATAAAATACTACCAACACTATTATACTTTGAACCTTCTAAAATGTTTTTGTACTTTACCTCCAAAAATAATCTGGATGACTAGGTGATTAACCTTCACAGTTTAGTAATTTCCTCATATCTTATGTTTACACAAAAGGAGAAGTGCACCTAAACAGAAACTGGGGCTCAAAAGAGAATGAGAGGGCAAGAGTAAAGCAGCAAAAGATAAAGCCCCTAGATAACATGTGTAACCCCTCAATCTGTAGCATTTATGGTTGCTTAAACTCGTACAAGAAGTACTGTACTTTCACACAGTATTTTTTTCACTTTGTGAACATATTTAGCATTCCTGCCCAAGCTTCTGAGTAAAACATCAGAAGCAACATTCCATGCAAATCACAACATTTCAAATAGCAAAAATGAAATACACACTAAAACTAACATAAATAGCAACCTATGATATATTTGTAATGACAATAAATACTTTAAGGAATGTTAGCCTTTCTGTAAATTCACTGTACATTAATTGTGTACATTAACACAATTTAAAGTCCAAAATCAGAACTAGGTGCAAGTATAATTCTGTATTTCCTTCCAAGAGGCAGAGACAATCAGTATAAACCCCCAGAGGTAAACTCATAGCAGCTGATCCAAATCAAACCTAACTATAGATATCTCAAGACATATTTTAACGCATTCTTTCTTGCAATATTTACCAAAAGCAAACAGGAGGCCTATATTCTTAATGAGGAAGTATCACTAAACAATAATCTTGATAGAAACAACCATGCCATTCAGATGTCAGTACAGTTACAGTGGGATTTCGAAAGCCCTGGACTACTTTTGATACAGACAAACAAAGATGAAAATGTACTGAACATTGCCTAATATATCAGTTCTTTAAAAAATCAAATGTGCCATATTTTACAGAAACAATGGCAAATATTTTGTCTTTAAACACTGGTTTAGAAAAAAGAAAACACCTGAGAATAATAAATACCACATGCTTATGTGAAGAAATTGCTAGCCACAGTAAGCAAAAAGGATGCTTTCCAAGCAAAGGTTTAGGGTTACATTGAAATGAATAAACTGGGGAACAGAATTTGAGAGTGACCTGTAAAATTACAGTGAAAACAATCTGTGAACCTTCAGTTGCTATAAAGAAACTGAGCTTAAAATTATCTGCTTCTACTACCCTTGCCTTTACACTAATATCTACTATCTCTATTCTTTTAAGAAGGTTGCAATTCTAGACACATACCTAATTGAGGGGAAAAGATCCCAAAGACTACAGGATTACTTCCCAGTAAGCATGCATAAGACTGTACTGTGGAGTTAGCAACATGAAATAAACCACAGGATGTGTGTGTGTGTGTGTTCTCTTGTCATGCAAGGTAAAGGCATTACTGTCCCCAAGGATGAAAGAGAAAGGATACTGGATTTTATAAAAATCACTTAGAATGTAAGACTATACACATTTACCTTAAAGTAAGTTCTACTGAGCCCATCATGGCTCCATTAAGTCATGAATAGATTCACAGTTAAATTGACAGCAGTTTTTTCAACATTAAAAGGCACCATTACCATAGAGAACATACCTCCCCTCCCTAACCTTGCAGAATTTCCCACCTGCATCCATGTTGTACAAATGGGGAGTTAATTGTAAGTTATTCTTGTGGGAAGCCTTCATAATTAAAAGGGTTCAGAAAATATGAATATGTGTTGTCGAAGGCTTTCATGGCTGGAATCACTGGGGTGCTGTGAGTTTTCTGGGCTGTATGGCCATGTTCCAGAAGCATTCTCTCCTGATGTTTCACCCACATCTATGGCAGGCATCCTCAGAGGCCGTGAGATCTGTTGGATCTGTTGGGGTTTATCAATCCGTGGTAAGTCCAGGTTGGGAGAACTTGTCTGTTTGAGGCAAGTGTGAATGTTGCAAATGGAGAGTTTGATTAGCATTTAATGGCCTTGCAGATTCAAAGCCTAGCTGCTTCTTGCCTGAGGGAATCCTTTGTTGTGAGGTGTTAGCTGGTCCTGATTGTTTCTTGTCTAGAATTTCCCCATTTTCCAACCTGGACTTTCCACAAATATATAAACCCCACTTGCCTAGTTTCCAACAGACCTCAAAACCTCTGAGGATGCCTGCCATAGATGTGAGTGAAATGTCAGGAAAGAATGCTTCTGGAACATGGCCATACAGCCCGGAAAACTCAAAGCAACCCAATATGAATATGTTCTTGTCATGAAGGCTGACCATGAATATGCTATATCAAGGGTGTCAAATTCATTTTCTGGAGGGCCACATCAGCTTTATGGTTGCCTTCCAGGAGCAGTCTGTAACTGTAAGACTGTCACCTGAATTTAGTGATAGCTGCTCAGCATCTGGGTAAGGACCCCTGCTGCTATTCCTTTCCACTCATGTACATAAATGTGGAAGGGTTTGGTCATATTTGGCAAACCTAGGGCGGGAGCAGTAATCAGGGCTCTCTTTCTGGCGTCAAAGTCTGATTTGCAACCAGTAGTCCATGATAAGTGATCATCTGATCCCCCACAGACCTCATATAAAGGGTTCGCCAACAAGACTGTATAAATGTAAGCATGTTGCCCTGACATTGAAAGTATAGCGGACCACATGAAATGGTGTGGCGGACCAGATTCGCCCCGGGGGGCTTGCGTTTGACACATGAGACCTATAAAAATGGTAAAGGTTTTCCCCTGACATGTCCAACTCTGGGGGTTGGAGCTCATCTCCATTTCTAAGCCGAAGAGCCGGCTTTGTCTGTAGACACCTCCTAGGTCATGTGGCTAGAATGATTGCATGGAGTGCCATTACTTTCTGATCTACTCACATGTGCATGTTTTCGAACTGCTAGGTTGGCAGAAGCTGGGGCTAACAATGAGAGCTCACCTCGCTCTCCAGATTCTGACTTATATTGCATGCATGATCTTTTGACCCCATCCCTATATATTCAACTTAGGGCTCTTCCACACAGTCCTAGATTCCACAATATCAAGGCAGAAAATCCCACAATATCTGCTTTGAACTGGGTTATCTGAGTCCACACTCAGATAATGTGGGATTTTCTGCCTTGATATTCTGGGATATAGGGCTGCATGCAAGGGCCCTGGAAGGGGCCTGAGATAACCCAGTTCAATCGTAGATTATCTGCCTTGATTTTCTGGAGGCCCTGCCACGCAGCCATATAACCTAGAACATCAAGAAAAAAAGTCCCACAATATATGCTTTTGAACTGGGTGATCTGAATGCACACTGCCATATATTCCAGTTCAAAGCAGATATTCTGGGTTATATGCCTGTGTGGAAGGGTCCTGGGGTTATATGGCTGTGTGGAAGGGGTCTAAGGGATAGAGGGGACAGGACTGGGAGAACGAGCTCAGGCTGAGAAAAGGAAAGCGAGCAAGGAGCAAATGAATGGGCGTCCGAGGATGAAGATGAGGTTCGCTAAAGAAGAAGGCAAGATGAGAGGGGCGTGGTCACCTCCCGAACAATCCGACCCTCCATCCAACCATCATTCCATTCAAGGGTAACTTTCCCAACCGGCCTCGGGCGGTCTCTTTCACTGGAGGGGCGGGCGTACCAGGACAGGGGCTAACCTCAACCACACGACTCGGCTGCTTCTTCCCTTGACCCAATCCGGCGGAGGAGGCCGGACTCACACCCCCCTTCCCAGAAACAAAGAGACCTCTTCCTCTCTCTTCCTCACACGAAAGAGAATGAGAGAGACTAGGCCGGAGTGGGCGGGGCCGAGCGTAGGCCGTGAAGCGCGAGGCAGAGGAGGGGGGAGGGAGAGTGAGAGAGGAGGCGCGCGCGCTGAAAGGCTAAGCCGCGCGGGAGGGGGTGAGGGGAGGGGGAGTTGAGAGCGCGTGCGAGTGCGCGCGCGGGACAGTTGGCCGGCAACGGAACGGCCGAAAAGATCACTAGGGAGAGAAGGTGGGGGAGGGGCGCGGCTGTGTGGTGAAAGGGGGAAGGAAGGAAGGCAGGAAGGGAGGGAGGGGCGGGTCACTCAGGACTCCAGGCTCGGCTCTTCTCGGCTTCCCTCCCCCCCTTCGGTCCCTCACCCACACAGCGCAGCAGCCGGTGTCGCCACGAGTCAAGCTGGTGGCGGAAGCCGCGCCTCTCGATGGAGCACTCCTGCCGCCCGCACGGACTCGCCATCTTCTGGAGGAGGGGCCCTGAGCCGCCGCCGCTGCCGCTGCCGCCAGCACGCTTGCCGTTTGCGTCACGCAGACGTCAGCACGCACGGGCCATGCGGGGGAGGGGGACCAGGAGGAAGGAAGGAAGGAAGGAAGGAGAGATTTGGGTGCCATGGCAACCGGCGCTGGGTGAAGGACGGGAGCCTCTTCGGTGGGCAGAGGCGGCCTCGCGCCATCTCTGCTGCAGTTGGCCGACGCTGCTGCTGCTGCTACTCGCGCTCTCCCCCCCTCCCACCCCCGGATGTTACAAGGGAGCACGAAGACTGTGGGCTCACTGTGAAGGCATTTAAAATGGGCATGGAGAAGATGAAGGCCGCACCAAGTTCAGGTGCCCAAAGAAACAGCTGTAGGATTGTGTTGCTCAAGTCTGCAATCGCTTAGGAATTACTAAGTCAACGTGGATTTCTCAAAAACAAGTCATGCCAGACTCATTTTTCGATAGAGTTACAAGCTTGGTAGATGCAGGCAGGAAGCAGCCAGACCTTGAAGCTGAAAGACTTTTCAATGCTAATCAAGGTGGCCAATTAAAATATTCACACCATCCTCAAACAGATAAGAGTTCTTTCTCCCACCCTGGACATTCCACAGGCAAACCCCATTTGCCTAGTTTACAATAGACCTCACAACCTCTGAGAATGCCTGCCATAGATGTGGGCGAAACGTCAGGAAGTAATGCTTCTGGAACATAGCCATACAGCCCGGAAAACTCACAGCAACCCAAATCTGCAATCGCTTAGGAATGCTGAGATTACTAAAAGTAAATGTTGATTTCTCAAAAACAAGTCATGCCAAACTAATCTCATCTCTTTTTTGTTAGAGTTATACATTTGGTAGATGCAGAAAATGCTGTGGATGTAGCATATCTTGATTTCAGTAAGGCCCTCATGACCTTCTTGCAAGCAAACTAGTTGAATGTGGGCTAGGCAATCCTACTATTACGTAGATCTGTAATTGGCTTAGTGACCAAACTCAAAAGGTCACCAATGCTTCCTGTTCATCCTGGAAAGAAGTGACTTGGTGGTGTGCTGCAGGGTCGATCCTGGGCCCAAGCCCATAGCAAAGGGGTTGGTTTAGGGATTCAACCCACCCCCAAATGTTTAGGTTAATAAAACGCTTACTCATGAATTTTAACTGCTTAACCAACCCCCCTGCCATATTCGAAGCAAAAATCAGAAGTCATCCCAGATGCACTATCTCAACCAAATTTTGATTATTCACACTTTCACAGTATCATTTCTTACCTTTCTACCAATTTAGGCCCCTTCCACATAGCTTAATAAAATCCCAAAATTTCTGCTTTGAACTGGAGTATATGGCATTGTAGACTCAGCTATCCCAGTTCAAAGCAGATATTGTGGGATTTTCTAGGTTATATGGCTTTGTGGAACGGCCCTTACAGTGCAATGGCAGCAATAGCTGACATAGTGGAAGCTGCCAAAATGTGATAGCCAGCAGGCAAGCCTAAGGGGCAGGATGAGATGGGATGGGGGATTTGACCTCGATTGCAGGTGAAAACTAAGGAAACTGGGGTATTTATCACTGGTTCATCTAATCCAAGCCCTGCCAAAGAAACCATGGAACAGGAGCAAACAGAAGTGTGTTATTGTACTTTATATGAACAAGACTGTTTCTGATGACCAAGTGAAAGCTCAGTTAGTGCAAAATCCAGACTCCATTACCAGAATATGTTTTTCCTGTGGATAAGAAGAGGCATCTTAATTTTCAACCCGAATGGTTCAGCATATTTCCCTGGTTAGCCTACTCATTTCATATACAAGGTGTACTCTGTAAGTACAGTGTGGTGTTTGGAGGGGAAGTTGGCGGTAAAGGTGCTCAGCAGAAGCTTGTTGCATTTTAGGCTTGCCAGGGACATTAAACACAACAAAAAAGGCTTTTTTGCTTACGTTGGTAGAAATAGGAAGAACAAGGAGGCAATGGGGCCTCTTCAAGGAGAAGATGGGGTGATGGTGACAAGGGACAGGGACAAGGCAGAACTATTGAATGCTTTCTTTGCCTCGGTCATCTCACAAAAAGAAAGCCATCTTCAACCTCAGCAACATGGAATGGACGAAGGATTGGGGGAAATCCAAGCCCAAATAGGGAAACAAGTTGTCCAGGAACACTTGGCCTCTCTAAACGAATTCAAGTCCCCAGGGCCAGATCAGCTACATCCAAGAGTATTGAAGGAACTAGCTGAGGTTATTTCAGAACCACTGGCAATTATCTTTGAGAGGTCTTGGAGAACAGGAGAAGTCCCATCAGATTGGAGGAGGGCGAATGTGGTCCCTATCTTCAAGAAGGGAGGGGGGGGAGGGGACGACCCAAACAATTACCGTCCGGTCAGCCTCACATCGATACTAGGCAAGATTCTGGAAAATCTTCCATTAAGGAAGTGGTCTGTGAACAAATGTGGTCATTGCTAATAGCCAACACGGATTTACCAAAAACAAGTCATGCCAGACTAATCTGATCTCTTTTTTTCAATAGTTACGAGTTGGGTCAATACAGGAAACGCTGTGGATGTAGTGTACCTGGATTTCAGTAAGGCCTTCGACAAAGTCCCCCACAACCTTCTGGCAAACAAACTAGTAAAATGTGGGCTAGCTAAAACTACAGTTAGGTGGATCTGTAGTTGGCTAAGCGAACGAACCCAAAGGGTGCTCACCAATGCGTCTTCTTCATCTTGGAAAGAAGTCACGAGTGGAGTGCTGCAGGGCTCCGTCCTGGGCCCGGTTCTGTTCAACATCTTTATTAACGACTTAGATGAAGGGTTAGAAGGCACGATCATCAAGTTTGCAAGTTTACACCAAACTGGGAGGGATAGCTAACACTCCAGAAGACAGGAGCAGAATTCAAAACGATCTTAACAGACTAGAGAGATGGGCCGAAACTAACAAAATGAAGTTCAGCAGGGACTTTGATTGCAATTTTCTGCTTCTTGGCAGGAGGTTGGACTGGATGGTCTCTTCCAACTCTACTATTCTATGATTCTAAACCATTTGTGTGATGGAAAGATGCACTAGAAGTCTTCAAGGGACACCAAAAAACGATAACATCAGAACAACTTGTGCTTGGCTGAAAACTTCTTGCTAATTCACAGTGGGAAACATCTTGATATAACTTGTCATCATGAGAAAGGAAAGCAGAAGAAAATAGGAACTTCTGCCAATTGTGGAAAGTCTTGTCCTTTGTGGCCAACAAGAACTGGTTTAAAGTGGGAGCCAAGATTCAAGATCTGTAACCTGTGAAGAACTTTTGCATAATCTGGGGTGAGGGTTCGGGAGTTTCATTCCCCCCCCCCTCCCCAATTTCCGGCTACGGGCCTGCCTTGGCCCAGTTCTGTTCAACATCTTTATTACTGACTTGGATGAAGGTTTAGAGGGCGTGCTTATCAAGTTTGCAGATGACACCAAATTAGGAGGAATAGCTAATACTCCAGAGGACAGGACCAGAATTCAAAGAGAGATGGGCCAAAACTAACAAAATGAAGTTCAACAGGGACAAATGCAAGATACTCCACTTAGGCAGAAAAATGAAATGCAAAGATACATGATGGGTAACGCCTGGTTCAACAACAGTCCATGTGAAAAATATATTAGAGTCTTTGTGGACAACAAAATGAATATGAGCCAACAGTATGATGCAGCAGCTAACAAAAAGCCAATGAGATTTTGGGCTGCATCAAAAGGTGAATAGTGTCTAGATCAGTGGTTCTCAACTTGTGGGCCGTGACACAGCAGTGGGCCATGAGAATGAAAATCCGGTCCGCGAACCTCTTTCCTCTTTATTTTTTTATTTTATTTCTGCTCCTTTCCGCAGAGCTGACCATTGCATTGGATAGACCACATCAGCTCTAGATGATTAAATGTGGTTTTCTGTGGGTGAGTGGATGGCGACTACTGGATGGCATATGTCCTGTATCAGAAACTAGAGCTGATGTGGTCTATCCAATGCAATTTTCTGAATAATCACCCCAAATAACCAAACCGAATCTAAATTGACCAAAAACTGATTTGTAATCCTTTTGGTACTAACGTTCGAGAAAGGTCCCTGGTCAAGTGCCCCCTGGTCAAAGTGGAACCTGATCAAGTGGGCTGTGTTAAAAAAAAAAGGTTGAGAACTACTGGTCTTGATCAAGGGAAGTCATGGTGCCTCTGTATTCTGCTTTGGTTAGATCTCACACCACAGTTTAAAAGAGATATTGTCAAGATGGAAGGTGTCCAGAGGAGAGCAACTAAAATGATCAAAGATCTGGAGACCATGCCCTATGAGGAGCATCTTAAAGAGCTGGGTATGTTTAGCATACAGAAGAAAAGCTTGAGATGAGACATGATAGCCATGCATAAATATATGAAAGGGTATAATAAGGAAGAGGGAGCAGGCTTGTTTTCTGCTGCCCTGGAAACTAGGACTCGGAGTAATGGGTTCAAATTACAGGAAAGGAGATACCACCTGAACATTAGGAAGAACTTCTTGACTGTAAAATTTGGTCCAGACCTGTTGTTGGTGGAGGTTATAGTGCTCTATGAAAGTGGGAGCAATTTTGGAAAATACATACATACAAACAAACCTTTCTATCTATCCATCCATGTGGATGGATAGATAGATAGAATATAGCTAAAGATATATAGATACCAGCTTACATACCTGGTGATACCTGGGTTAGATTTTTTGTAACAATAAAAATAACAATTATTTTCTGTTGATCAAGTTGGTAATGTGTGCCCAAGTGTGGCCCAGATCCATCATCAGTGGGAGTCACAGTGCTTTCTGGAAGTTGGAGCTGACTTGGAAATCTATTGCCCACAAACATACATACAAAATTTGACTTTTATTTTACAGTAGATACAGTAGATATATACAAGATTCTATATCATCAGTTGCAGAAGCCTAGCTGTTACACAGTCCTCTTGCACCCATTTTTGATTGGTGAAAAGTTTGAGGCAAGAGCTGAATTGCAATAATTGCTTTTGCATGAGAAATAGTTGAAAACAATGTACTTCTCGGGCAGATAGGGCATAGGCAGAGCCAAACAGCCTATTCATAACATGCAGACAATCCTTCAGAAAATAACCTGGAAAGCAACTCCATTCCAACTGCAATATGCTTCTTCTGTTCTTTCTTTATTTCTGTTATTACTTTACTTCATGTCTTCTACTTCACCTTTCTTCTCACTTTTCTTCATGCTGCCTTCTGAAAGATACTGAAAGATATCTCATCCAAGCAGGGACGGCCCAACATGGAAGCCACTGAGGCGCCTGCTTCGGGCGCACGGTCCCCCGGGGCACTGTCGAGGTCCCCCCCCCCCCATGGGGACCATGGGCTCACTCGCCGCTGAACAGGAAGGCCTGTTCGGCAGCGAGTGAGCTCTCCCGCTGCAGCCTAGCCAGCTGGGCAAGGCCAGCCGGGCCAGGGCGAGCGGCGCGGGAGGCGGGGCCATGTCTGGGCGGTGCCCCGCATCGTGCGGCCACAGCTTCTACCCTGGCCCCGCCTCCCACGCTGCGCAAGAGGCAGGGTCAGGGCGAGTGGCGCGTGAGCCGGGGCCAGGGTTGGCCCTGCCTCCCGCGCCGCTCGCCCTGGCCCGGCTGGCCTTGCCCAGCCAGCCAGGCTGCAGCGGGAGTCCTTCCTGGCTGCGCTGTGGCCTGGAAGGACTTTCCCGCCACTTCCTGGCCGGCTGGGCCAGGGTGTGTGGGGCGGGAGGTGGGGCCAGGTCTGGCCCACGCTGTGTGAGAGGAGGGGCCAGGGCATGGGAGGTGGGGCCAGATCTGGCCACACCCCACCTCCCGCGGCACATGGCCATACCTCCCACGGTGCGGGGGGGACACAAATCCCCCCCCCCCGCTTGATACTTAAAATTACCTCAGGCCGGTCCTGCATCCAAGCATAGAAAAGATGTTCCTTCTACTAACCTCATAACCATTATCTATTGTTTTAGCTAGCCAATTATCTAATAAATGGTCAGCCAGCAAATGTAACGTTGCTGTAAAGTTACCTGAGGTTTTAGGCATATGCTGCTGTTTCTAATGGTGGTAAATAGTGCAAGGCCTGAATAACATTCAAGTTCAGTTTCACCAACTGTGCTGTACATTGGTTCCGGATTACCTTTTTGTTTAGTAAGCTGAATTCTTGTGATGTAAAGAACAAAAGTTTGACCATCATGAATGCTAAGATTATCATCAGTCTGAATATCAAATTTAAATTATTTTATATTAAATATAAAACATTTTACAGACAAATAAGAAAAAGAAAGATAGGCGTTTTCTGTTTGGAGCACTGTAATTATGTGCCTTTGTTTTAATTATGTGCCTTTGTTTTAACTATCAACTTACGGTTACCACATGCATTTCATATCGTTTTCTTATGCATAGAATACACAGATGTCTGTAGGGCAGGGATGGAAGTAACCCTCCTGTAAGTGTTACTTGTTTTGGCTTGAGTTAGACCGACTTCCATCTTCACAGTATTCTTCCTGAAAGGGATAGGTGCATCCTTCTAACAGAGTGGTTCTCAACCTGTGGGTCCCCAGATGTTTTGGCCTTCAACTCCCAGAAATCCTAACAGCTGGTCAACTGGCTGGGATTTCTAGGAGTTGTAAGCCAAAACACCTGGGGACCCACAGGTTAAGAACCACTTTGTTTTAATCTAGCTAATGTTTTTAGATGTGTCTTCTTGGTTCCTTTTGCAGGGGATGGAGCACATAATGGCTTTCTTTTTTATGTTTTTGATATAATTGTCTTGATTGTTCATAGTAGATGTGTGCTAAACGCCAAAAGTTCATTTTGTTTCTAATTAAGAAATTTGGGTGCCCTCATTTTGTTTCTAAAGTATTCTGGAAAATTTGTAGAGTCCGATTTGTTTCCAATACAAAGTTCTGAAAATTCTGTTATTTCATTTTGTTACTCTGCTCATTCTCGCCAACAGGGAAACTTCCAGGACTCCTTTCGCTTTCATTTTTAGGGCCATTGGGATGAAACTTTCTACAATTGTAGTACACATTTACCACTGTAACCCCCCCCCCCCAAAGTATCAGAAGTTTAGCTCAGCCACTGATTTTGGGGTATTCCTTGAAATTTTAATGAATATATACATACATACATATATACATACATACATACATACATACATACATATATATATATATATATATATATATATATATATATATATATATATATGAGCTATCACCTCAAATTTCTCTACAATTATGTAACATAACCAAGGGCATACTCCCCCCCCCCCCCCAAGTTTCAGAAAGATCTGCACATCTACTGGTTTTTAGGGTATTTTAAAGGTTTTACCAGATTTAAAAAACTTACAACACTATTGCACTTTGTAGAATTTAAATAAATATTTGAACTAATAATAGATTTGTAATATAGAAAAGGAAAGCAAAAAGGGAGGTTGGTAGTTGCAGGTGGTACTATAATTCACCCCCAAAATATACCAAAGGAAAAGACCAGGTTGATTGGAACTAGTCTACAATGCTGAATGGACACCAAAATAGGTAAAAGGTTTTCCCCTGATGTTAAGTCCAGTCGTGACTGACTCTGGGGGTTGGTGCTCATCTCCATTTCTAAGCTGAAGAGCCAGCGTTTTCCGTAGACACCTCCAAGGTCATGTGGCCGGCATGACTGCATGGAGCACCGTTACCTTCCTGCCAGAGCGGTACCTATTGATCTACTCACATTTGCATGTTTTTGAACTGCTAGGTTGACAGGAGCTGGGGCTAACAGCGGGCGCTCATTCCGCTCCTGGGATTTGAACCTGGGACCTTTTGGTCTGCAAGTTCAGCAGCTCAGCGCTTTAACACACTGCACCACCACCAGGGGCCCAGACCCCAAAATATGTGCTTGTATTAATATAGCCCTGCAGCAGCACCCTGGCAAAGGATTTTCCTCCCAGAAAACAGAAAAAAACACAAGCACTGCACTTTGTAGAATTGAATTATACTTTTGAACCAATATGGGAAAGAAAAACAAAGGAAGAGGTTGGTAGCTGCAGTTGGTACTTGATATAGCATTAAAACCGAATTAAAATAGACTAGAAAATAAATAAAGCAGGTTGTAGAATTAATTAATTTTAAATTAAATCCAAAGGGGGGGGGAATGGTAAAAAAACCCAAAATGAATCCTAAATGCCCCCCCCCCCCCCCCCCAACAACAACATGCAAAGAAAAATTATCCTAAAAGGATCCTAAGCTGTAGCAGCAGTAAACTTTGGTCTGGCTGCTGCTAAAATGATCCTAAAAGAAATCCTAAGCTGCTAGGCAAACTAAAAACAAAAAGTTATGGCATGGCAGAAGCAAAAACAAACAAATTGAGCTCCTGCACTACCCTTGATCTCCCTACCAGTTCGCACAATAGCAACAGAGGCAATGTGGCTCCTGCATTTAAAGGCAATCGCCTCCCTCTTCCCTCTCCCTCAGCCCTGATAGGCCGAGGAGAGCATGTGATACAGCAATTTTGGCTAGCCTCCCTGGAAGTTTGCTTGCGCTACAAAAACAACCTGACTCACAAAGACTTGCTAAAATTAACGAACTTCTTACGAAGACTTTGTAAATGAGTACTTTGATTTGTTTACATAGGGGGTGCGGCTCTGGCTTCGTAAATTTGGTCGTAAATATGGATTTACTGTACACTTAGAAATTACAACCTGTGTCCGATTTTTTGCACAGGCCTACTAGTTTATATGGAGATTTTCATTTTGATACAATCAGTCACTTGATGGTAAAATACACATCTTTTCAACCACCTGAAGAAAAGCTTTGCACAGTCTTGATCACCAACTGTTGTGTCAAAGGCAGTTAACTTTTTGCCATCCAAATGTTTTGGACTTCTGCTTCCAGAAAGTTCTCCCACCAATGCCAATTAAGGGCTATATGAACTACCTCCCCCCACATACCCCCAAAACCCACTCTGAAAGTCCAAAAGTTCCCAATCTTTGCGCTATATTTGATTAACATTTCATTTGACTTTTTAAAAACCTCTTGTGCCAAAATGTAATTTCTAGGTTTGCTTGTATAAAGGCTATGTCTTTCTGCTTGTCTCTGTGTCAACTCAGGATGTTGTGTCTAAGGCAAAAGACAAATCTGAGTTATGGCCAACCTTTGTGGTTGAAGAAATTGAGACTGTCCATTGTTCCTTTATTTCAGTAGTATACTGCTAGGTATAAGGTGTTTACCAGTGATTCAGTCAGTCTGCAGTCTCCATTCTGAAATCAACTCTAATTGTAGAACACATTGTCATACTGTCTTTTCATTTGTCTTTTCTGTTTCTTCTCATTTTCTATTAAGTACAATCACAGCCTTTTTATTAGTATTACTTAGCCTGAAGAATTTTGGGGAACTTGAAAGTTTGCCTGCTTGTAAGATTTTGATTAGTCTTAATCAAATTAACAACTCCTCTCTGTCAAAAAGGTGTGGTTTTATCCCTGAGAACATCACAACTAACTATTTCCATGCCACTCTTAAATTTAAATCAATCTTGTGGCACCTTAAAGACTGACCGCTTTGACTTGGCATAAACGTTTGTGATCTACAGTCCATTTCTTTTGATTCAACTCTTAAAGCTTTAGCTACCACATAAAGGATTTGGGTATGTTATTTTGGGTTCATTATTCTATATATCTTCCCTGTTTGATTTGAGCCAATTAACTCTGAGAAAAAGAATAGTTAAATTTTTAGCTCTTGTTACCACACAACAGATTTGGCTCAATCAATATTGTTTCTGCATAAGTTGCAGAGATTCACCGAGTTTCCTGGGCATAGCATACCCATTACAGAAGCAGCTTTGTACAGATATTATCTACTCTTCAGCCTTCAGCAGAAAGGCATCCAGAATACACAAAAACTAGTTGCAGTACACTTCAACCTTCCTGGGCATTCTATATCTGACCTCAAAACAGTTGTCCTTGAATGACAACAACAACAAATTATGAAGGAAGATTGGAAAGAGAAACAGTGGAATTGAAATATATCTACAAATACATCCATTGACAATGGATTGAACAAAGACAATAGTTTCCTGGCACACTATACATGTAACACCCAGCCTCAAGGCCAATTGATCACATCTCCCTTCTGGTTCCCAGCCAGTATCACATTCCAGTAACTCCCTCCACCATTCATGTTTGTCTTCTCATCCTGGCTTTAGGCAACATCTTTCCTCCTACCTTTGTCCCCTGACAACCATCCTCAAAATAGAACTTGTCACATCATCTCTATATCCACAAGTGTTCCTTTCCATGGCTATTCACACACACAAACTGCATATAGAGGTCTATTTCTATGCACTTAACTCTGAGGAAGTAGCTGAGGAAGTCTATGAAAACTTCCAACTTTGTTTTCTCACTCTCCAAGATTTTGCATATTAATATTCCAGAGTAACACATCTGCCTTTGGATATAAACATAATGTTTGAACATAGGACTACCCTTAAAATTATAGGCTGGCTTTGCTACTGGATTTCCAGAAAGCATAAAAGCTTCACAGCAGAATACTTATTAACTATCGAACAGGTTTTTGTCCTGCTTTTTCCACACAAGTTCTATTCTAGGGGGGTTGTCAAGAATCTAAAAGCCTACAATTTATCAAAAGTCAGAAATAGCTACATCTGTTTGAATCAAGGGTGTTTTCCACCAATGTCTGGTAATACAGAAATGGTTTTCATATATATAGTACCTGTCAATGTAGTTTACTTAGATAGTAGTTCTTTTATCTGAAGAACAGCAAAACTGAACAAGGCCTGCCAATGCAACTAACCATTGGGCATTACACTCTGGAAGCTCAATGGGATCTGTGTACCAGTTGTAGGCATAGCAGCATGTGGCAGGATGCTTATCACCCATTCAGCGTGCACATTCACAAATACAGATGGTGTTCAAAGAGATGGCCATCTTAGTCTGTTGTGGAATTAAAGGACTAAAGGAATTTAGTGAAATCCAGTAGTACCTTTGAGATTGAGAAGAAGAAATGTATAGCTGAGGCTTGTGAATCCAAATCATGTCATCAAATGCAGTACTCAAATACATGTAAGTTGTATCTGATGATCTGGACTTCAGAAAAGTGTAACAGAGAAGATAAAGAGAGAACAGATACATAACAAATGAGGAAATGTTGAAGGAGCTGGATGTGTTCAGCTTGTTGGAAGAGTCTGTGGGGTGACCTGATTGCACTCCAGTATCCCAAGTACTACTACAGAAAGATTCAATGGTCTGGTGTTACAGGAGAGTAGATTTCAACTGAATATTAGGAAGGGAACCTTCACAGTAAGAGTGGTTTGGCGATGGAACCAATTGCTGAAAGGGGTGATGGCATCCCCTTCCCTGGGTGTTTTCAAAAAAGCCTCAAAACTACTTGGTAGGGATACTTTAGCTAGTGGGAGATCCTGCATTGAGCAGGGTGTTGGATTTGATGGCCCATGAGGCTCATTCCAAGATTCTATGAAACATTGGTCTTCAAGTGCCTACCTTTCTTATTACATGTCCAAATGTGTTTGGCCCAGTAGGAGCCCAGAGGTATCCTTATGCTGTAAAATGAGGGCTGGATGTGTCCCTCCAAGGTCATTTACTCGACCCCTAAACTTTAGACTTAAGGTAGCCCTAAGTCTGAAACGATTTGAAGGCACATAACAATCCTAATTAACTTGACTATCTCATCAGCAAAAAGCAGGCCCACACTTCCCATTGAAATACTGGTATGTCTATGTAGATTAAAATTGTTCTTCATTTTAAGTATTATACTATTCTTTCATGTTTTTTGAACTACAAATAAGATATGCGCAACATGCATAGGAATTCATGTTTTTTTCCAAACTATAGTCCACCCCTCGCAACAGTCTGAGAGACCATGAACCAGCCCTTTGCTTAAAAAGTGAGGACTCCTGGTATAGTGGATTGCAGAGAGGGGGAAAGCACGTAGGAGAAATGAACAACTGAGTTGTAGATATTGTTGTGCTGGAAGGGTGGGACAATCCTGAGAGTTCAACTAATTCTATATGTTTAGGATTAAGATCCCATTCAGATTTTTCATCTTGTGACTTTCCAAGATTACATTTGGATGAAACAAGTGTTTTCTGGCTAGCCATGCCACATTCACCAAGAGCACTTTTTAAATGCTTCCCAAAGCAGCCATTTTGTAATGATACATCACTTTAAAATTCTAAAATGTTTAGTGACAACAGGGATATTTCCCAGTAATTCAAGTTCACTTGTAATCCCAAAATTGGCTTTATGAAACAAAGCTGTTTTATCTGGTGTGAGCAAATAAAGCCTACCTTCTAGGTACATGAAGTGCCCCCCGCCAACAAATAAATAGTTACTTCAAGAAAGTTGTCTTAACATAGTTTCATCATCTGTATTCTAGTTATGAGGACAGAAGTGAAATTGCCTTATTGAGAAATCCTCTTACCAGAATTAAACTTGACACCAAAGATATTTCCATTTTCATCTTATGAGTCAGTTCTCCTTGACATACAATGGAAAGATGTTCACCAGTGTGATCAAATACCGTTTAAATCTCAGATCCTAATACTGAGATTCCTAGCATTAAACACACAAAATGATAGATGTATTTTGAGGATTCTCCTCAGGATAATTTACCAGTAATATATTTTGGGGCAATCTAAGAATACTTTGATAACTATTTCCATAGTAGAAAATGAATGATCAAGACACCGTAGTTGCACTGAGATTGATGTTCCCAATTCCTTTAACCGAGAACATAAAAAATGCCTCAACAAGGAGCACCTGTTTCCTCAGAATGTTATCTGAGATATATATCCCTTCTAGCAGAACAGAATGATGGAGTCTGTGACATGTCAGATTTCTCCTCTCTGTTCAGAAGTCAATATGCCATTCAAGGTTATTTCAAGATGCTGTGATCAGAAAATGGCAACAGAAATTTTTCATCTTTAAATATACTACATAGAACTGCACTATTTTGCAGGCATGGAACTGCTAACACTGAGCTGTCCTCTGTATGCATGGAAGGAGTTGCACTAGAGCTTGTTTCTGAATAGACCAGCAGAGAATTGATCTTTACTTTGCCCAACCAGTGGGATAATACAAAAATTAATAATGAATTAAACCTGATACCATCTACATTTCTTTGGTCATGCTCATTATTCTGTGCTGGAATTTAGCCCCCAGAACTATTCATAAACTGAAATTTAGAGCCCCAGCCTGAAAAATGCCTGTAGCCAGAGGGGGTTTAAGGGTTCAACCCTCCCCCTCTGAAGTGTTTCAGCTTTTTAAAAAACCTGGTTTACTAATGAATTGGTTAACCTGTTAAAATTCATGATTAAACCAGGATGTTTTAATCTGAAACATCTGGGGGAGGGTTAACTCTTAAACACCCCCCCCCCCCCCAGGCTACAGCCTTGCTTCTGACCTATACAGCACTGTCTTCAGTCTGAAGCCTAAACAGAAAGAGATCTTATTTCCACTGTAATTCCTATTACTCAATGGAACTGAAGGAATGAAGAATTTTATTTTCCCCAAAATAAGAAATAGTTTACTCAGTATTCTTTTTGTACCTGTGAACCTCTGCATTGAAAGCAAAAAAAGAGGCAACTTCCTTGTAGCAAGCACTTTGCACTAAGGAAACTTTGAACAGAAACATCCATGTTCAGGGGCATGGGCAGACAGTTTGAGGTAGTCCAAAGTTTATTCCATGATTCAGCTGTTAAATGTCTCTGTTCATAATTCAGGCTGCTTCCACAAAAAGGAGGAACTTCAAATAAGGAACCAGCTTCTACCTCCACACTGAGATCCTGCATAGGTCTGCTTGAACTTTCCTATCCACATTCACATTACTGATTAACTGCCTTTTCACACTTCCCTTTTATACCTCACTATAATTTAAAGCAGATTTTTGTACTTTTGAAAGTGAAGTGCCTATCATGAATTACAAAAGGACTCAGAGGAATCCTAGAAAGGTGAGAACTGTAGATACTTTGTCGGAATTTTGGATTTAATCCCAACATCAATAATACAAAAATTTATTAAATATGATTTTGTGTTTTTATTTTTTTTAATAGAAAAAATATTTTTCGCACCTGTGCCTTCCATGAAAGTGTGCCTTTCTAAAAATCCATGCTGGACCAAGAGAGAATTCAAAAGCAGAGCTGCTAGGACAATACTACCTTTTCCACACGAAGTAGCTTTCCAATGTTAAGATGGTTAGTCCCCTCACCTCCATCATGAGCCATACTGGCATGTCTGGGCATGTTGGAAGTGATGTCATGCTACTTCTGGTTGCCATTGGTGGGCACAGTAAGCATTTTGTAGACCGTTTTTATGTTTGCAGGCTGTTTTCACACATTTAGATCCATTTTCATATGAAAATCGGGAAAATCAGTTTTTATAATGGGGAGGGCAGGGCAAGGGGCTTTGGGAAGCTTCATTGCCCTATTCCAGCTTTAGAATACAGACATAGAGGGTATGCAGAGCATATGCACAACATGTTGAAGGTTTCATCCTGGGCATCTCTGGTATAGCTAGGAAAGACACCCACCCAGAACCATGGAGAGCCACTGTTAGGGCTAACATTATGTGCTACATGGACCAATGGTCTGACTTGATGCAAGGTAACTTACCACATGCATTGGCATTATTGCAGAGCATTCTATTAGATGTAGATACTGGATTTCTTTTTATTCTCAACTATAATGCATTTAGTGCTACAAATTCTGATGGCAAACTGCAATGTTATTAAAATATATTTGTGAGTACAGCCCAAAAGGAATTGGGTGAAGACACATTCCACTGGCAATGCTTTGTAAACCCCAGGTTCATATGATGGCTTAAAGTGCATTGTTAATACAGGTAGCATTCCTTTTGAGTGTGCATGACACATTCTATAAAACAATTCAGTCTCTGTGCCTGTATAAAAACATTCCAAAAAGATTCTAGTTTGTGAAAGAGTGTCTGTCCTTCAAACCCCTCAGCCAGCTATTTCTGAAACAAGAAAGGCAACAATATGTATATCTGCAGGTAATCAATAGATCCCTACTTAACTGAATATTAAGCACAATGGTTCTAAATATTAACAAAGTGAGAAAGGGGTGAAAGTCAAGCCGGACACCCATACTGTAGATCCCCAACATATCCAAGAGGATAAGATTTTCTTCTAAAAAGAAATCTTGCTCTTCACTTAGTACTTATAAACCATTTCCTCCCTTTTTTTGCTGCTTGATTGAAAGATTGTGCTGGGCTCCAGGGAAGGGTTCAGAGGGTGGCCCATATTTACATTATTTTGTTTTAACGTCAACAATTGTGTTGTCCTTTGATTAATGCACAGTGCCATCAAGTGGTGAAAGGGGCCACTGCCATCTGCTCCAACTTGCCAAGGTAGAAAATATCTCAATGACTGCTTCTCTGCCAAACAAGCAAGCCTTGCTATCATGGACGTTCTCAAGGGAATTCTAAAGTAAGCTCTCAGCTTGCTGTAGAATTACATTGAGTACAAATACAGTGGAGTCGCAATATGTAGAGAAAGCTGTTCCCAGTTTGTTCCGATATGGAATTCTCTCCTTGGGAGATTCAGTTAACCCCTGCTCTAGCCAATTTCTGCCCACAGCTAAGACCATTTTTTTTGGACAGGACTTTGGCTGTTAGCTGATTGTGGCAGAAGGGTCTTTTAATGAGATTTGTTATGCTACACACCTTCTTTACCATGTTTTAAATTAGGTTTGTAATAGGTTTACTTATTTAATGGCTTTCAGATGTACTATTTTAACTAACTTAGGTCTCAGGCCAGAAGAAATATAAAATATAGATAAAATGATACGACAACAGAGCTTCTGGCTAAAGAGCACACACACAAAGGAGCCTGCCAAAAACCAATGGAAAAAGCTCAGAAAATTCACTGCAGAAGGGCGTTTTGCCCCCGCTTCAGCCAAGTACATGCTACTTTCAAGTTTGGCAAATGCAGAGGGCAGATGAACCACTCCTTTAGTTCACTGTTCAATCACCCTCTTCCAAGAAATAAAGGAGGGGTGGGGAAATACAGGACCCCTAATTCCCCCACACCAAGCCCTCTGCAGGCCAGATGGTCAGGTAATGTAATAATATCCCCCATACAGGCCATATCTGTGCTGCTGGATCATATTTTCTACTCAAAGTTCCAGGTAGAATTTTTCATCACAGCACTTTTGCAGGGACCCTTCTTCAAAGTTGAAGAGCAGTGATGCTCCCTTGGTTTTTATAACCAGGTGAGGCAATACATACGAATATAGAGTATCACCCTCTCCCAATCTGCTAGTTCATCTACACAGTCTACACCAGTAATTCCCAAAGTGGGCGCTACCACCCCCTGGTGGGCGCTGCAGCGATCCAGGGGGGCGGTGATGGCACCTATTAGGAGACAGGGGTGGGGCCCAGGGGAGGGGCGGGGCCTCTTCCCAAGTGCTGGAGACAGGGCTGAGCACCTGAGGCGCCTGTTAGGACAAATAGGGAGCGGAGCTAAAGGAGTGGACGTGGCTTCTTCCCAAGAGCCTGAGACAGGGCTGATAATCTATACCTCTCCTCAGGCGCTTGTTGGGACACAGAGGGCGGAGCTAGGGAAGGGGGTGGGGCCTCCTTTCAAGAGTCCGAGACAGGGCTGAGTCTCTATATCTCTCCTGAGAGGCCTTTTAGGACTAAAGGGCGGGGCTAGGGGCGGGGCCTCTTCCCAAGAGCCTCTGTATACCTCCCCTGAGGCGCTTGTTAGAACACAGGGGTGGGATATAGAGGTTTAGCCCTGTCAGGCACTTGGGAAGAGGCCCCGCCCCCTCCTCTAGCCCTGCCCTCTGTGTTCTGGCAGGCGCCGCAGGACAAGGATAGAAGCTCAGTCCTGCCCGAGTTCGTAACTCTGCCCATCCCAGTCCTGGCCACCCATTTGTGGCCCCGCCCACCTCCCCCCCCCAGCCTTGCATCTTGGACTAGGGGAGGGGCTCAGCCCTGCCCTCTTGAGGAGGAACCACGCACGCCCCCCTTTCAGGGGGCACTGAGTCATATTTTTCCTGGAAAGGGGGCGGTAGGTCAAATAAGTTTGGGAACCACTGGTCTACACAATAGGAAGAATAAGTCTGGAATGGATAGTGGAAGTTGGGGAGATGTAGGGGTAAGCCAAAAGAATTCCTACATGTTAGCAGTTTGCAGTCTGGATTAAACACATAGGTTGAAAATCCATGACTCAACACCAGAAGACAGAGCAATCAGCACTCCAAGTACCACAGTTCTCTAAGATGCAGCAAATCCCAACTACTGATATCCAATAAGGCCCTCCTCTAAATACTTTTATCCATTGGATTTTATACCTCATTCAAAATACTTGTAGAATAGTTACTGGTAGTCTCATTCCCTCTAACCTCCCACAACAAGAGACACAAATGGACAAACTAGCAGATTTAGTAGGTCTATGATTAGAGTTTATTGTCTGCATAGTGATTAAGCAAACTGAAGGGGGTACTTGTCCATTCCTATCCTCACTGTCAAACAAAGTGTCGAGCTTCTTAAATAGTCTTTAGAAAAACAGGATATAAATTGTTTATTGATTTTTTACCATATTTCCTTAAAAAAATCATGCTGAACATAGCAGCTAGGCCTGGGGGGCACCTACCCCTGCAGCCAATCTGAGGTAAAGGCTGGTGTAGGCAGATACCTACCGGGCAAAATGAGCCCGGAAGAGCCAGCGTTACCTCCGGCGTCCCCGCTGAGCCTGCTTTAACAAGGTGTCAAAGTCAAGAGAGTCAAATTTGTTTTTCACAGGAATTGGTTCAAAGTCATCTCTATTAGAGTCTGAAAAACAGAAGGAACAAACATTCATAAATGAGAATTGGCTACCAAATGTGCACACCAGAAAGTAAATCTGGACATAAAAACAAAGGGAGGATTCAGGAAATATCCACATTCTCTGCTGGGAACCACTTATATGTTGTAACTAATGCCAGGAACCATGGAATTAACTAAGTTAAGGAGGGTCCTGACTGCTTTCACAAGAGGAACCAATCACTTAAATACTCCCAGCTGGCTGACACTCCAGACACACTGAATTCTCACAATCATATCCAATATCTCACCTAAGTCAGTGTAATTCCTTTTACAGAACTGTCGGCGTCCACCAAAGCACAGGTCAAAGGGCTGCTCATCAGGACGACGCAGTGCATGTCCACCATCTATGGCAGCATAGGCTTCTTCAGGGCAGTGGTACGTCACAAAGCCATAGTTATCCCTACCAAGTAGAAGGGAGAAGATGTAGTAACTTTACACCCAGTATGTTCCCAGTAAGAGACAAAAAATAAAGATGTGAAGAAACAGACCACATGCTCCAAACCCTCAATCTCTTTATCATTATTCCCTCTTTCTAAGAGCTCCAAGTTTGTCTTGATTCCTACATTTTGCAAACCCTGGATCTTCTTTTTATTACCGCTACCATCTCATGACCATGGCATTTTTATTACTATTATCATAATGACATTTATCATGGCAGTGATTAATCTTAATCTTTTCCATGAATTTTAAAAACCCTGGAAGTTGGCAGATCTCACTATTTTTTGCGGCAGGAAAATCCACAAGTTCATTTGTAGATACAGAGGTGAAGCAATATTTCTCCTCAGTCTGTCATCATTTGCCTTCACTGAATAAACCACTGGTTTTAATACTGTAAGTATTATATATTCTAACTGCTAACTTTTCCTACACCATCCACAGACAAGCTAAATCCATCTCTTACCCATGCTCCCGGAAGTGCAGTGTGCAATCCTCAATGTCCCCAAAAATGGAGAAGCGATGTCGCAGCTCTGAAGGTGTCATCCTGTTGGAGATTTTTCCTATGAAGACAACACGGCGTTCTTCCTACGTACACAGTTAAAAACGGACAAAACTCAGGCACAGTCCTATCACACAACCGCCTTCCTCCTGCCAATCCAACCACTTCAATAATATTAAGCATATACACATTTTTTTAAATGCTCTTCCTGCTTCCCTAAGAAGGCTAATAGAAATCGATGAGCCTCTATTCTCTGAACTACAGTGACAATGACTCCCTTTTCTCTAGAAAACGAAGCAAATAAGTATGATGGGATATCACTGGATACCACCCCATTGGATTCAATAATGCTTCTGTACAAGCATGTGCAATTCTATACTGAAATATATATTCCTTTTTAAGCATTAGAGAAATTATTAACCCAATCACCATTCTCTTCTGGACATACACATTCAGAAACTGCTCTAGTGTGAGACCTTGCTTGCAGGCCTGCCTGAAAGACTGAGGCAGTCTCCAATGTTCTTCAAGGAAAGGAGCAAAAGCCCAAATAGGAGAGCAGTCCCCTAGTAATTCATGACTACATGAATGGATGAACAGACAAAGCAAGTGCTTTTTGTACTACAACTAAGGGAGCCAAATGTGCAACCAGTGCACATTTTACAATTTGAGAAAATGTGTAAAATATATTTTCGAATACATCACTCTGGTTTTGCCAATCATTGGTGTGGCAAGGATATTGAAGCACTACCTTCGTTTAGGTTAAACATCTAATTCAGCCACCATTTGGTTCCTGAGACTTCAGTGAAGAGTCAAGAATAGTCCTACAGTAATAGAAATTTGCATTTCCTCTGGAAGCTAGAATTACATGTCTATTACTAACTATGACACATCCACATGTGGCCACATGTGGCCATGGCTTAATTTCACCTAGGCCAGATGCCTTTTCTTCATCTGGGTCAAGCCCCTGCTTCTGGTAGAGAACTGAATGCCTTTAGGTCCACATAATGGAAGTATGTCAGTTCCACAAAAGGAAAAGTTATAGGGCTGCTGTCCTTCCCCAGTAATGCTACTACATCCCAGCAATACTCACTATTGCACGCTCTTTGTATCTGATTTTCTGCCTTTGGTAACGCTCACGGGAACTGCTTGAAGCATATCTGTATTGTTGTGGTGGTTTTTAAAGAAGTCAGAGCATCAGAGAGTTAGGATTAAAGGCTTTTTCTAAGTTTTTTGCCCAGTAATATATCATTATTTTAATGAACATAATGAAATAGCAGTAAATAGAAAGGAACAACTTTGTTTCAGTCAGAAATGGGATAACAGCTGCTTTTGACACCGCCCCCCCCCCAACACATCACAGGTCCTGATCCAGGAGAACACATGCAGCCTGTGTGCTGCTCACCATTATAACAGGGTTGGGAATAATGCAACTCTCCAGATGTTGGACTGTTGTTCCCAGCATTCCTCACCATTGATATACTGGAGAGCTAGGAGGTGCCGTCCAACAAGAGCTGGAGAACACCATGATTCCCATCCCTGACTCAAAAGAAGCACTCATCAGATCACTTGGCCTCCACAGAGGAATGAGGCACTTTAGTCTGCCAGGACAACCTTTAAATAGCTGTGATCTTGGGAGTCTAACTGGGGAATAAACATGGGAAAACAAAGCAAGCAGTGTTAATTTTTTTTAGTTGTATAGGTAGTTGACTTGAGTGTAGTAGAAGCCGAGGATAAAAAAAATTAAAATACAACTAATGAGTGCACTGTATTAGAAGGATCACGTTGGGTTAAAAAGAAAAAAAAAACTTGAAATTTAGGTTGCTTCCCTCTTCAGAAAAAGTTTGCAAAATGACAACCAACAGGCTGACACAAGTTTTCATACAGTGGCAAGAATATAGCCTAGAACTGGGAAAACCCAGGTGAAATTCTGCTATGCCGCCCTGAGGAAGTTCAAGCCAATCCAAATGAAAACAAGTGCTGAAGGACTTTAAAAATCACCCTAAGTTCCTCAGATAAGAGTTATGATAGCACTGCAGTAAAGGTTATAGTTAAAATAAAAGCCATTGTAAATAAAGATTTTTAAAATGCTATTTTAAAGCGGACTTTTTTTACACTGCAATGACAATAGGCTGTGTTATGTCAATACTGAAATTATTTTTAATAATTTTCTTTAAGACCCCCCTAAAAAAATTACTAACTGCATAAAATGAATTAACTGGATCAATTTTAGGTAGTACAAAAAATTATCAAGTTGTTAACATACAGATTTGTTTAAAAAAAAATAGACTGATCATCAGTTTAATTTCAAAAATATTTATCTTCTCTTCCTTGATTATGTCATTTTCTCCTTCAAAGTCCAGGTTTAAGACACAAAATCCATTGTAATTTTAAATTTGGATTGACGCTAAATTGTACAGTGGAAAGGACATTCCAGGATAAATTCAATCAAGCAGTCTCACTGAAAGATAAATCATTATGTAAATAGGATTCAATGGGTATGCTGTATTTGTGACTAGCAAATCGATTTAGGTATTCAATAGCAAATATTTTGCTAAAAAAAGCAAAAACAACAGGATTTTCTCACCTTCTCCGGCGGCTCTTTCTCCTGTGCAGAGAAGGGGAGCGGGAAGATGATCTTGATAAGTAGGAAGAGTAAAAGGAAGATCGAGACGGGGACCGGCTTCTTGACCGACTCCATGAACTTCCACAGGAAGAGCTGGAACTTCGTGAGCGACGGCTAAAGGTGAATGATTTGCTTAATGACCAACATCTGCACATATATGTATGCACAGATATGCATACCAAGACAAAGTTGTTCTTCTGAGACTTCTAAGTCACTCAATCATTGTAAGCAATATTAAGCTAAATGGAAATGAAAAAGCCAGTCCTTCTGCAAGGATGAACTGCTCAGCTCAGTGGATGGATAAATAACAAATCAACATTTCCTCACCTTCTATATACAACCCTGCCACCTGCTGACAATTGGCAAACCCAAAATAAGGTCTCATTTTAAGTACTGTTCAGAATGAGACATCGGGTCATGAAATTGCATCATCAGGCAAGTTCTGCAAAGAAACTCTCAACTTTTGTGCCCAGTATGAAATGTGCAAATTAAAGTCTTCATGTTTATTTATGTAATAAATAAACCAATAATTATGAATTTACAACCAAGAACTGATAGACTTGGACTGAGACTCAGAAAGCGCCTTTAAATGTTTTAATGGATGTTTTAACCTAATTAATTTAATGTATTATTATTGTTGTATTGTAATTGTTTTATATTGGTGTTTTATAATTGGTTGTAAGCTGCCCTCAGTCCCCCTTCGGGGGTGAGAAGGGCAGAATAGAAATGCCGTAATAAATAAATAAATAATGTCTATTGATAGGGCTTTACAATTCTCTTTATGGTTTGTTTCAGATGGATTACATATGAATGAAATAATGAACTGATCGTCATATGGACTGTTGCTAGTTTCCCTAAACTTTGAGAATGACCTATTCCATTTTCTACCTTCTCCTACAAATACAATAACTGGGCTCAAGAAATACATTTTCAAAATTGGTTAGACTCATTGTAATATAATTATGTTCTTAGCCAGTAACACCAGTGAATATACTAGCTGAAACTTGGGCAATGACTTGAAACAGCTGAAATTAACAACAGACATGATGGAAGAGAAGCAAAGGCCAGATGAAAGAGATATGGTCCAAAATAGCCAATCTGGAGGTAGAACAGTCCTTTATATCTCTGTTATCAACCAAGATATAACTTTAGAATTGGTCAGCTCTCACACCAAGAGGGAAAGGGCAAAGGAATGCTGGATACACAACCACAGCAGGGCAGTTTACAAATTATTCTGAAAGAACCAAGTTGGGGGTTCGGAGTTTCTGCAGAAACTTGCATAATCCAATATTGTCATTCATCTGCTGCACAAAGGACAAGAGTATCTTGATTTCCCTTTTCTGAGCCCAGCTCCTAAATAGAGCACTTTTGGCAGGAGCAGATTCCAGCAATGCTGATAAACAAAACTCCTTACTTAGAAATCTCCTGCCATCACTGCCACCCCAGTGATTCCCAACCTTGGGCCTCCAGGTGTTTTGTTGGACTTCAACTCCCAGAAATCCCAGCCAGCTTACAAGCTGTTAGAAACTGTGGGAGCTGAAGTCCAAAACACCTGGAGGCCCAAAGGTTGGAAACCACTGCTATAAACAAACTGAATGGGAATTGAAATGTTCAGACCAGAAATTGCTCTGGAATAGAACCGGTGTGAGCATATTTATACAATGCTAGAATCCAGAACACATTAAGCCATAAAAGAACCTGGCCACCCCAGTGCTAGCTTCAACCTGCAGAAGAAGAGACATCATCTCCAACATACATGACTACACATACTATAAACAGCAGCCACACCACTTTCCACATTTCAGTACAAATGCCAATAAAATGTTAATATAATTCAAAATACACAAAACTTCAAGATGTCAATTAATTAGCACAGCAACTGATTCAGAGAATACTCAGAGGTGATGTGTCCTAACAGGAGGAAGGCAAGAGGAAAATGACTACTCACCTTCGCCAGCGCTTCGATGGTGGAGACCGAGAACGTGACCGTGATGAGGAGGAAGAGGACGAAGAAGAGGAAGAAGAGGAAGATAAGGAAGAATCACTTTCCCCATCAGAACTGGAGCTGAAAGACTGGCTCGCACGATTTCGTCTGCCTTGATAGCTGTCATTTTGGGGGCTGACTGACTTCTGCCTCCCTCGGTAACATCGCAAGGAGCGTTTGGAAGCCAGGCGCTTCTGCTGAACCTCCTGGGGTTGCTGTAAGGTTGATTCTGCTCCATCCCAGCAAGGTGATGCAGCTGGCGATAGCAATACAGAACATGACCCATCACTGCCCCTAGTCTTAGACTTTGATGTATTAGTCCGGTGGTCCAATGGCTCTTTGTGCAGGTTTAGGAGGCCGCTATTTAACTGTAGTGACTCTGATATTACAGGGTCTGAGCTAACTGTTACAGGAGTAGATGCTCTGATCTGGTCCTCCCCAGAATTAATAGGGCTGGGAGCCTCCTTGGGATCCTGGCAATTAGTAGTCATACTGATGGTGCCTGCAGGATCCAGTATGGCAGGAGCAGGAAACTTAGCAGAAGCAGGTTGTTCTGGTGCTTGATTCGCCATGGTTGTGATAGGCTTTATAGTGATATCCAGATTTTGTTTGACATTCCATCGGGCACCTCCATTCGACTGAGCAGCAGTGAGCTGACAGTAGTCATGTTCACCAGAACCTACATGGGCTGGAGCTTTTCTGTGAGGTTTGGCACCTTTCTGAGACCCAGGTTTCCCCAAAAGTGAGACAGCTGCCAAAGGTTTCCACAGATGATGAGGTGGGGTGGCTGGAGGAGTCAAGCCTGCAGAAAAAACAGAAAAAAGTCCTCAGGATATGGAAGAACAGCTAAAACAGATAACCTATGCACTGCAGAACAGACAGCACACACTTTTCCTGCTAAGGCAATTTGGATTTCCATCCCTTTTCCAATGAGCTATCCCCATGTCCCTTCCACTGGGCAGATCCAGACAGCTGGGGCAAAGTTTGTTTTTGTTTCTTCTTTAGTAAAAAGCTCAGTTTTGTAGTCTTCGGCAGGTGGAAGTTAGCAAGGCTCCAAAATGACTTTCTTCTACCTTTCTATTTTACCAAGTCTATAATAATAATAATAATAATAATCATCATCATCATCATCATCAATTTTATGTGTTACCCATCTCTCCTTATGGCTTGAGGCAGGGCACAACACAGCCAAAATACAAATATCAAATTATATACTGACTGGTAGGTCTGCCGGAAGAGATGGGTTGGTCTTCAGTCGTATTTTGAATTCTGATAGCTGATTTAATTGTCAGATCTCTTCCGGCAGGTCATTCCACAGTCTTGGAGCACCCATGAAAAGTTCCTCTGAGTGAATTACCAGTCAGATTCCGGCTGGTTGGAGTAAACATTCCCCAAGGACTTAAGTGTCCTAAGGGGCGATTGTACAAGTAAAGTTGATTCTGTAAGTAATCTGGACCCAAACCATGTAGGGATGTAAAGGTCAGACCCAACACTTTCTGCTTTGCCCAGAAACTAGTTGGCAACCATTGGAGTAACTTTCATATGGGTGTAATATGCTCACTGCTAGAAGTTCCTGTAACCAATCTGACTGTCATGTTTTGAATTAGCTGGAGTTTCTGAACTATAACTGTAAATCAGGTGAGCAAAGCACACCCTTCATGATGGTGCTGGATTAATAATAATAACTTTATTTTTATACCCCGCCTCTATCTCCCCAAAGGGGACTCAGGGCGGCCTACATGGGGCCAAGCCCGAATAAAAACAATAGCAATATAAAACACAACACAACAATAGACAAAATACATGCACAATTATAAAAACTTAAACATTAGCCATTAAAAAAATGACAAGAACTAATAAAAACATGGATTAAAACGGATAGGTTGTAAAAGTAGACTGGGTAAGGTGCACCATATAAATATTGTAAACACGAGGTGACTAATAAAGTGCTGCAAATTCTTGGAAGTGCAAATTGAGATGGGAATAGACCCTGTGTCTTTATCAAGCAGACATAGGTAAAAAGTGCAAACCGGTACAAGAATGGTCACAGATAGATTGCTATGGGGATGAGCAATCTTTAACTAAAGGCCTGAGTAAAGAACCAGGTTTTCAGGCTCTTCTTGAATGCTACCAGGGTGGGGGCTTTCCTGATTTCCCTGGGGAGCGAGTTCCAGAGCCGGGGGGCCACCACGGAGAAGGCCCTCTCTCTTGTCCCCACCAACCGCGCTTGTGACGGAGGTGGGAGCGAGAGGAGGGCCTCCCCCGACGAATGAAGAGATCGTGCAGGTTCGTAGGGGGAGAGGCCCCAAACCGTCCCAAACCGTTCAGGGCTTTGTAGATGATCACCTACACCTTTTGCCACTATTATCAGATTTATCCTCATTGTACTCCTCAAGGGTTATCATTTCTCTACCCTGCTGAAAGTAAAAGGAACCCCCCTACCAAATAAGTATTGTGATTTACAACTGTTTGAGTCTTTTATCATTTACTTTGAATTGCTATTAATTTGTGGGGAAATGATATAAAGCCTTTAAATAAATGTTTTCACTTTACCATGGCTTCAATCCCCATAAAAGTCTGTATGTGTATATTTCAAAGATCCCACCACATACTGCAAACAGGACTAATCTTAAAAGGACGACTACTCAAGAGAGAAAAAAATATATGAGTGAAATGAAGAAGGGTCTTCTTCCTCAACCCCATTTCCTACTCCACTCTGCCTTCCACCCATCCTCAAATTAATTCCCACTTAGAAATGTTTTAGCATTTTCAGTTTCAGGGTCACTTCTAAAAAAATCCAACCCACACAAAATAAAAGAAAAATGTAATACAAAACCTTCACCTGCAATATTGGTGAGCTCTGGTGCCTGAAGCCGGTCTACCATTTTCTTTTCTTGTGGTAACTCAGAACTGAAGAAGGGAGGAAAGGGGTTTTATTACAGAATGTTACACATTATCAGCAGTCTCTACCCTTACTCTTAGAAAGCAGTAACATAAAGCCAACACTAGCAAGATTCCTGAATCAAGTTTCTTGCCTGGTCCAAAAATTCAGGACTATTTGCCTGACCAGGGTGAAATGAAAACAAAACTGGTTATGGCTGGATGCTATACTCACCCATCATTCCCTAAAGTCAAATTTTCCTTGGCCTTTGTCACATTAGATGCTTCCTTTTTAGCTGAAGAAACATAAAACAGAGAGTCAAAGTTGTTAGTCATTAAGAGTAAAACTAGCCTGCCAAGAGATATTGTGCCCTATCTGATATATGCACATGATCTGATTCACTAAGCATCACAATTTTTAAAAAATGTACTCTGGAAATCACAGTTTAAACTGTACTTTCAAACTATTTCAGCTTCTATTGCAACAAGAATTTCAATGGAAGGCGTGGATGAGAGAGGCAAAAGAGGTACATCTTCTGTATCTTGCATAGCATGAAGAACAGTTTCAGATAGGTGTTTCTCTATCTGCCTTGTTCTCTTCTATTTTATTTTTAACCTGAAAGGTTTATATGCTGCCTATCTACAAGTCAGCAACTGAACAATTTACAATATCCATCCAGCTTACAGCATAAACAAGAGAACAAACATAACAGCAATCCAAGTATTATAAATACTGAAAAATATACTATTTAATTCAAGGAACTCTATTCTGTACTTTGAAACTCTTACAACAGTCAAATTAATCCACAAGATAAGCAACACTGCGCTGGTAGTCATGATCTGGAAAACCTGGTATGTATGTTTTCTATTTTTGATGAAACATGATTTCACTGACACCAGTTAACTGAGCCCAGCCTGCTTTACTTTTTCTAAGAAGCTGTGATTTGAGTAAAACAGGTAGAACAGACTTGTGACTTGGACCATTACAATTACCAGATTGCAATCAAAAGTGCCTTGGAACTGGAAAGTATTGTCTTGACCCCCTGGGAAACTCAATTAAATACTATTTAATTTTATTTAATTATTTTATTTATATACTGCCTTTGACCCAGTATGAGATCCAAGGCAGCTCAAGGAAGCTAGCAAAATTAGCAAAGCAAGGAAGAAGTCACGATGCACAACAGCTTGCCCCCATTTAATTTTTTACCTTCTGTCTTTTCAAATTGCTCTAGCAGACTGGACAGGTCAGAGGCTTCAATTCCTGAGGGAAGAAAAAGGACAATACTAATGAAGTATTGGGACTTGGGACTTCATGATTTCCCAATGGAAGCTTCACTGTCTCAGGTTCCGCTCAAGAGAAGAGGCTACTTCCAATTACCCTCTAGCCTTCATTTCTGCATCCTAATCCTATTGGCATTTGAAATGGGCTGAAGAGGAAATATATCACTGTTTTAGAAATACTGAATACATGGGACAGCATGCAAATATATGAATGCAAGTTCATCTACCTATGCATAATATACTGATTATGTTAGCCCTTTGTTGAATTTTTTAAAGATATAAACAGATTCCAGACACACCGTGGGGTAGAAAGACATTGCATCTATGCTTCTGAGCAGTGTTGTGGAAACTTTCAGAATCTTTTCTCCTATAACTAAAATCCCAAGATCCATCAACTGGAATCTGATATAAAAGACTCAAACTGAGAATTAAAGAATTCTGAGTCCAGGAATTTATTTTGACTACCAAAGGTGAATGAAATTTATAAGTCTATACATAAATTCACACTATTTAATACTCTCTCCAAACTTTTTCATTTCAGCATTTTAATTTAGAACAGGGAAATCATGTTAATCAGGTTATTGTCAGAAAATTAGGTTTCCTTACTAGTCCACTGCAGATCTACCACTCAATTCTGATACAACTTCTCTGTACTTCTGCTTTATGGAAAATATATCACATTACAAGGAAGCTTTATTTTAAAAAGGCTGCCTCCCATAAAATAGGGTTATGTCAAAGAGAGCAACAACAAAGGGAGACAATCTGTAATGTTATCCCACCACCTGTAGTACCACCACATGAATTGCTAGCTATCCCTGCTAATTGTCACATTAAATAATATAGCAACTCACCAATTTCACTGATAAATGCTTGAACAATATCCTTATTGCGGCTGCCCTGTGCAATGCTGAAGAAAGGTTGATGCTTCCATGTACAGGCTGGTTTCTTCAAAAACTGGCGAGCCTCATTCACCTTCTGGGGCATTGTTGGTGCAGGGGAATTTGTGGGACTAGCATTCTTCTTATCGGTCTCAGTTGACATTGTTTGTTTTTCCTTTAGTGAGGGAGCACACAGGAAGGAGGCCTCCTCTTTTTGTTGTTGGGAAGTAGGCAAAGCTTCTTTGGCATTCTGCTGGAGAGCGGGCAGAACAGAAGACTCTTCAGATGATTTCAGTGTGCCAGTGAGTTCTGTGACTTGCTGGGAAGGTGGGAGAGAAGGAGGTTCCTCCAAGGCCTGAGGGCTGGAGCTCTTTCTAACATGCCCTGGGGACTCCACAATGGAGAGGAGAGAAGACTGCTTCTCAAACTGCTGAAAACTGCTTGAGGCCTCCTCTTCACTGACTTCAACAGCCAAGGATTGTATTTGCTTCCTTGGGTTAGATACTCTTCTGGCAGTTGTCTTGACTGGAGCAGGAATTTGCCCTCCAGGCCCTTTGATGGACAGTCCTGGTGTTTCACTCACTGCCAAATTGTGCCCTCTGAAGGGAGAGGAATCTGGTGTCAAGGGCTTACTGTGCTGGGCAAATATCTCTTTAGAAGGAGCCAGAGCAGGCAAAGTGCCAACTGGGGTTTTCTGCATAAGAGTCCTTTGATCCCCATAAGAGAAGGGCAACACTGGTGGTGGTACTGGGATACCAGTCCAGAAGGGAGGCTGTGGTCTCAGGCTCCACTCCATAGAACTGCAAGGGAGGCCTGGGGCAAAAGGTGGCAAGGGGACAGGTGGGGGAGGCCAGTTCGGAGATGGCACAGGAGGAAGCATATGAAAGACAGGAGGACAAATCTCAGGAGCAAGGGGTGGAGGTGGCAAACTTTGGTAGCTGGTTGGCAAAGGGGGAAAGTGAGGCCAGGAAGGCACTGGTGGTGGCTGCGAGCCCAAGATGAAGGGATCAGAAGCGGGAGGGAGTAAAGACCCAGGAGCTGTAGGAAGGTAAGGTGGGGGTGGTATTGAGGGCACCTGCACTCCCACAGGGGGATAGGCACCTGCATGACTGGGCAATGGTGGTGGAATGGAGAGGGCTGTTGTAGGAGCAGCACTGTTCACACAGCCAAGCTGAGAAGAATTTGCAACTGCTGCTGCAGTAGGGACTGGCAAGGACACAAGCGTGGAGCTGTCTTTACCAATCAGAGGAGGAGGAGTGGAGGAGCCAGTGGGCCTTTCGCACTCCTTCACCAGCTCTGGCTTAGCCACCTTGGTGGGTGGTGGAGGAACTATTAGGCAAGGAAGGTCAGCCAACTCTGTGGGAAGTTCGGGGAGAGTGGGCCACTTGCTGGCGCTAAGGTTCTCCATTATACTCTTGGTTCCTCCATCGTTAGACTGGCGCTGCTGTCGACGCCGTCTATATTCACTTAAGCTAAGAGGTTTGGGCTTAGCTTCTTTTGTTGCTGCTTCCTTAGCCTCCTCATTAATGGGGCAGAGGGGGCTCTTAGGAGGTTGCCCTACAAGATCCACAGTACTGCTGGGGAGTAACTGGGAAGCTTTTGGGCTTTCCATCTCATTCACTGGCAAGATGGCTGAACTTCCTTCTCCAGGCTCACTTTGCACATTTCTCTGATAAATAGGCTCTGGGTCTGCACTCCCTCTGTGTTGACTAGAAAGTCCCTCTTCTCTGTGTGGTGCGATTTCTGCACTTTCCAAGTTTGGCTCAAGTGGGGTTGGAGGCTTTTTGTTTGATTCGCTCTTTAGCAATTCCTCCTCTTGAGTATCTAAGTTTTCAACTGGCTGGGATGCTTGGTTTGGGAGCAACTCACTCTGGCCTTGCTGTTCAGCTTTCTCCAGCTCTTTTTCAGTTAATTCCACATTGCATACAGAGTTGCTTGGTTTAGTCCTGTAGTGTTCTTCAGAGGAGGCACTAATCTCCTTGCAATTTACAGTTTCTTTGTGCCACTTTATTTCCTCACTACATTTTTTCCTCTTCTTCTTGGACTGGCCACATATCTGTGCCTTCTCTGAGCCAGAGACACTTACATGCTTAGATGCAGATTTGCTCATCTGGTCACCTATTGATTTCTGACCTTTCTCTTTTACTTGTATATGAATGTCTTCTGCATTTTGCAGGGCAGCCCTGCTTGCTTCCTTTGCCTGTTTGTCAAGTTCCTTGCTCAGGACTGGAGTTTTGGTGTTGTCTTCAGCTAATATGTTTTCCAGCTCAGGGACCACAGGGTCAGGCCAGTTACTATTGGTTTTGTGTGGGAGCTCCATTGTCTCAAAATTCTGCAGGGCTACTGGTATTTCTATGCTCTCTCCATCTTCTGGCACTATTTCCAAGACAACTGGACCAGCAAGGAGTTCCTCAGCAAGAGGCTGACTTTCAGGGCTCAAGCATACAGTAATGTTGCGCTGACAGTAAGGATGCATTGACCTCACCAGCTCACTGAGGGAGATACTCTCTGGGGCAATGATATAGGGGCCATCACTTTCACCAGGGTCTCTTTTAACCTCCTTTGCTACCGGAATCTCTACTACATCTGCCACAAACCCCTGATGGCAGGTTGTTGCAGAAGTCTCCTCCTCCTCCTCCTCTTCCCCATCACTGCGTTGTAGCACAGGTGGGTCTCGCTCCCTGTGCCGGAACGGCCTCCGCTCCCCCCAAAGCGCTTTGCCACTAGGTTTCTTTGAAGCAGGCAAATCCTTTGCACAAGTTGCAGTCAGTGACAAGGGAAGGCTGGCAGTGCTGGCTTCAACCTGCAGATGAAGAAGAGAGTAGTACAGCAGATCAGGCAATAAATCCTTATGTGGTTAACAAAGGAGGTGAGCCTCTGACACTGATTTATCATTATAGCTATAGTGTTGTGTTGCCTGTAAAGTATATTGTACAAAGAATATCCACTACTGGAATTTCATTGGTTTCTTACAGTTGTCCTGTCTTCATTCAATGAATCACGTTGTGCCTTTAACAATAGGAAGCAAGTTTATTTTTTCTCATTTCTTTACTACATTGACATTAGAAGTTGCACTTACGCAACTGTACCCTGCTATACTAGAACTCATTTGCACTTTTGTGTTTCCCCCATCCCATTAGAACAAATACAAAGCAGGGATTCAGACTTCGTAAAGAAGCAGGAAAATGTTAATAAAGGAGCACATAAGCCAGAAATATTAAACTGGAACACCTAGTACTCAGTTTACAAAAGACCCTACTAGCTCACCTTCTCTGCCATGATGTTACACAGTCTAGGTTCTGTAAAATCCTCGGTATTCAAGTCTTTCTTAGGGGGTGATACAGATAAGCTGAGAAACCTCTGAAACTAAAAAAAAGAAAAAAAGTGTGGAAAGGGAGCATTATATTTTCAATGGAAATATAATATGATTCTATGAATCACAATTTCATTCAAATTGTACAAAATGAGCTTATTCACACGCCAACTAATTGATGCCTACCAGGGATATACAAGACCATTCCAAATTAAAACCAGTGTGGGGTAGTCAGTGTATTCAGCCATAGAAAACCAACCTTGGGCAAGCTATACTCTCTCAGCCTCAAGAGGAAGGTTAAGTCCCCTCTGAACAAACTTTGTGAAGAAAAACCCATGCTATGTTTGCCTTAGGGTCACCATAGATTGAAATGACTTGAAAGCATAGGACATCAGCCAACCTCCAAGTTCTTAAATGTACACTGGGGCTCTTTGTTTATCTTAAGCAAAATGCAAGGGACTAACCCATCACATCAACTACATGATTCTGAACATGCCCATCAGGGGGCACTCTGACTCTATGCAATTTCCAGTGAGCTATGTGAGGACACCAAGAGAGATTCCTGCCAAGATTTTCTGAATGACCAAGTGTATATATACATGGTTAACAAAAGGAATCTTATTTTGTCTTAGCCGAGAGACAATGGTGTCACCACTGTTAATATGCAACAAAGATGTGGCTACCAAAACACCATATAGACTGAGTGCATAAAAACACTTCCATAGCTCCTGAGGAGAACAATGATGACGACTATTAACATGGAAATGTGACTTGTATCTATGAAAACCAAAAAGAGGTCTAATGAGGGCTCAAAAAACAAAGAGCTGACTTCACAATACCAAGAAGTATGCGCCTGCAAAACTTACAGGATAAGTGCCAATGCAGAGAAAGAGGATGCTAGAGTCACTCATATCTCTGTCTGCTTTGGGTAGGGGAAAGCATGGCTACTGTAAAGGTCCGGGGCAACAACTTCTACCACTGTGTGACAAGTTCTTGGCATTACAAAAACAAAGTGAATATTACACCATCCTCCACCAAATCTATCTTCCAGTTAACCAAGTAAAGGTTGAGTCAAAGTTTATAAAGTACTAGCTTAGGGACCTGGCGGTGCCCGGGTCATTGGAGGAAGCCATTGTTTGCCCTTGTTCCAAGTTTAGTCTAGGTCCAGGGTCAGCGGGGTTCAGTGGGTGCAGGTGAACTACAACTCCCATGTGCAAGTCCCATCATCCATGGTTCATCCCACTCCAAACAGCACGAGGATGTATAGTAGGTCATGGGGACTGTATGTGTCAAGCTTGGTATTGATCAGACATTGGTGGGGGTTACAGTGGTCTCAGGAAGAGTGAAGCTACTGCAAGTCCCATCATCCACAATCCAAACTCTTCCAAACCACACCGGGATGTAGAGTGGGTAATGGGGCCTCTGTGTACCAAGTTTGGTACTGATTCATCGTTGGTGGGAGTCGCAGTGATCTCAGGAAGCCAGTGAAGGTATTGCAAGTCCCATAGTCAATGGTGCATCCTCCTCCAAACAGCACCCAGGTGTAGAGTAGGACATGGGGGGGCTCTATGTGCCAAGTTTGGTCTTGTTCAGGCATTGGTGGGGGTTGCAATGTTCTCAGGAAGTGAGTGAAGGTATTGCAATTCCCATCATCCATGGTCCATCGTACTCCAAACTTCACCAGGGTATAGAGTGGGTCATGGGTGCTCTGTGTTCCAAGTTTAGTCTTGATGAGTCATTTGTGGCAGTTGCAATGGTCTCAGGAAGTGAGTGCAGGTACTACAAGTCTCATTATCCTTGGTATGTCTTCCGTCAAACTGTACCAGGACGTAAATTGGGCCATGGGGGGTATGTGTGCCAAGTGTGGTCCTGATCCATCATTAGTTAGAGTAACAATGGTCAGAGACAGTGTTTGAAAGTACTGCAAATCCCATAATCCTTGGTCCATTCTCCCCCAAACTGGTGCAGCATGTAAAGTGTGTCATTTGGGATATGTGTGCCAAGTTTGATCCAATTCTGTCATTCCTGGTAGTTGCAATAGTCTCAGGAAGTGAGTAAACAGGATTGGGGGTAAACATAAAGAAATCAGAAATTATGTATTTTGATGTAAACAAAAAAGAAAAAAGAGAAATAGATAATATAACAGAAATGGGTATGGGTAAGAAGAAAATAAAATATTTGGGAGAGATTATACATAAGAATATGGGAAAGATGGTGGAGATTAATTATAAACAGGCATGGAAGAAAATTTCTAACAATATGGAAAATTGGAAAAACAAAAATCTGAGCACCTTAGGGAAAATAAAAGCAACTAAAATGTTTCTGATACCTAAATTATTATACTTATTCCAAGTTCTTCCATTGGAAATTAAACAAGGACAATTAAATATTTGGAATAGGACTATCAAGAAATGGATCTTAGGAGAAAAGAAATCAAGACTACCAAATAAAATATACTTTACACACCAGGAAGATCTGGGGTGGGGCATCCCAAATTTAGAACTATATTATGAAGCGTTCCAAATAAAACCATTATTCGAAAATATGAGAGAGAAAAGAGATAAATGGTTTAAGATAGAGGAAGGAGTTAATAAGAGAGAGGCAAGTTTTGGAATTTTTACAAGGAACTTGGAAACAAGTATTAAAAGAACAAGAGGCCCCAGAAAATTGTCATTAAAAATTTGGAAAAAATGGAAATTTAAATGGATGCCAGGAATATCAAAATGGACCCCAATTGAAAGCCTTTACGAGAAGGAGTTTGATTCCGGCTGGTGGAGAGAAATGAAGGCCAAAGGATACTATAGGATTAAAGATTTATACGATATGAACGGCCATCTTATCCCCATAAACAGAATAATAGATAAGATGGGAGATAAAAATTGGATTAAGATATTGGACTATATAATAAACTGAAACAAGGGAAATATGGAGAATGTATAGTTAAGGAGAGTATGATGGAACACATAATTAAGAAAGCACAGACTTCAGAGAAAGGGCTGGTGGGAGTAATATACAAAGCGATGACCAAAGATGAGGAATATATCATAAGAACATTACAAGACCGATGGCAAAAAGAGGGGGTACTTACAAGACAAACAATAGAGAACTTAGAAAGAGAGGCCACAAAAATTAAAATCGAGAAGTACAAAGAAATGGAAAGGAAATTCATATGGAAATGGTACCGCACCCCAGCACAATTAGCAAATATGATCAGGGACAAAAATTCAACATGTTGGCATTGTGGAGTAAGCAAGGGATGGTATGCCCACATGTGGTGGGAATGTCCAAGGGTAAAATCATTTTGGGAAAAAATAACGGGGAAAATAGAAGAATTATTCAGAATATCACTCCAAGTAAACATGGAATTAATGTTGATGGGGATATTAGGGAACAATAAGATTAATGTAAAACACCAAGATCTATTCAAAGCTATGATTCTTGCAGGGAAGGCAGTAATAGCATGGGGCTGGAGAGATGAAAAAAAGTGGAATATGGTGAATTGGAATAATTATTTGTTTGACCAGGTTCAATCAGAAATTATTGCAAATGTAACCTCTGAGGATAAGAAGGAAGATAAAATGAGGAAAGTTAAAGAGAAATGGACAATATATTCAGATTGGATAAAAAGAGGCGAAGCCAATGTAAATATTGTACAGAAATGGGAAAAGTTGTGCTCATGGTTAAATTTCTAATGGAATTGTGGTATGGGGTAGGGGTGGGGGGAAGGGAGTGGGGTGGGAGAGGGGAGGGGGAGGGGAGGGGAAAAAAGAATGAATAGAATGATGATATATTAGATATGTGAGTAGACAATATAGATGGGAAGATGATTGAGAAATGTGATAAGAGATAAATGATGTGTAGGTATGAATGTTTGTATTAAATGTGCAATATACTCACAACATGAAATATGAGATAATATCAATAAAATATATTTTAAAAAAAAAGGAAGTGAGTTAAGGTACTGCAAATCCCATCATCCATGGTCCATTTTCCCCCAATCTGCACCAGGACATAAAGGGTGTCATGGGGGTTCTGTGTGCCAAGTTTGGTCCAGTTCCGTCATTGGTCAGCATTGCAGTAGTCTGTGGGAGTCGAAGCATTTCAAAGTACTGCAAATCCCATAATCCGTGGCCCATCCTCCTCCAAACGGCACCAGGCCATGGGGGTTAAGTGTGTCACGTTGGGCCATGTCCGTCATTCCTGACGGTCACAGTGGCCTGTGGAAGTGGCGGCCAATCAGAAAGCTGCCACATAGCCGCATACAAACACTGACTTTTATTATATAGTGTTCACTCACTTATCGCAGGGGTTACGTTCCAGGATCACCCGCGAAAGTGAAAATCCGCAAAGTAGGGCCGCTATATTTGGACGCTATATAGGGACGTTCCCTCCACTGCCGCTGCCTTGAGGCAAAAACAAAGCTGCTTCAGCCTCCTTTTCTCTCTCTTTGGCTTCTCCTTCCTTCTTTAGGTTTCTCCTTAGGAAGGAACTAGAAAGAGGGATTTATAATATTATTTTACGATTTATAATATTTTTGTGTTTATTAAAAAAACAGCAAAACAGCGAATCCGTGAAAAGTGAACCACGAAGTAGTGAGGGAACACTGTATACAGACAAGCTTGGGAACCCGGCGGTGCCTGGGTCATTTGAGTAAGGCATTATATGTCTTTGAATGTTATGTATTCTCAGTTTGGAGTGGGTGAACTACAATTCCCAGAATCGTAGGTGAATCCTCGCCAAACCCTGTGAGTATTCAAAGTTGGCCATTTTGGATCTGTGTACCAAGTGTGGTCCAGATCTGTCGTTGGCTGGTCATTGCCTGGCTGCAGTGCTCTCTGGATGGGGGTGAACTACTACAACTCCCAGATTCCCGGAGCAATTGTCCTGAAATATCTGTCAGTATCCACAGTAGGTTATGTGTGCCAAGCTTGGTCCAGATCCATTGTTGGCTGGGTTCAATGGTCTTTGGATACAGGTGAACTATAACTCCCAAAATCGAGACCCATTCCCACAAACCCCTGCAGTATGTTCAATTGGTCATGAGGCTTCTCTGTGCGAAGCTTGGTCCAGGTCCATTGTCGGTGGGGGTCACTGTTTCTCTGGATGCAGATGAACTATAACTCCCTTTTCCCCAAAGTAGTCCAATATGTTCTATTGGTTTTGGGTGCTCTGTGTGCCAAGTTTGGTCCTGGTCCATCATTGGTGGATTGCAGGTAAACTATAAATCCCAGTACCTACTACTCCCAAATGTCAAGGCCAATTCCCCTCAAACCCCACCAGTATTCAAATCTGGGCATATCAGGTATGCATGGCAAGTTTGGTCCAGAGCCAGACCCATTATTGTGTTCTAGGTGTAGGTGAACTACAACTCCTCTAAATTCCCCAGTAGGAGTTTCAGTGCTCTGACTTGATGCAAGGTGAACTACAACTTCCACCATGTGGAGTCAATCCCCCAAACTCCTCCAGTAAGTTTAGTTGCAGCTCGGTTTGGCTGTGTTTGTTATGCAGACAGATTTGAAAGGGAAGGGCAGTAGGCGGGGTCATGCAAATTCCACACCAATGGAGAACCCTGGGATGCCTGTCTGTGGTGGAGGAAAATTTAAAATCTAGGATGAAATGGTCCCCAAATGAAAGCATTCCTTGGGTGGTGGGCCGTAGTGTTTGGGAAGGACATTGGCAGGGGTGAGGCTACATGTTCATGGCGCTCACTGTAACCGCAATGTCAGTGGAAAGGAGTGACTTGGTGGCGTCTTAGCACTGGGAACTATACCGTTTGTGGAGGCCAGAGGCTGTCTGTGTGAGCAGACACCTGTGCCACATACACACATATGGGTTTTCGCTTTTATTATGGATATAGATATAGATATATATAGATATATAGATATAAATGTAGATATAGATATAGATATAGAAAATATAGATATAGACTAAGCTGGTAGGCAAGGGACCTAAATACCCTAAAACAGGCCTGCCCAACTTCTGGCCCTACAGGTGTTTTGAATTTCAGCTTCCAGAATTCCTGACCACTGGACAAGGTAGCTAGGGCTTTTGGGAGTTGAAGTTCCAAACACCTGGAGAGCCAGTGGTTGCTTAGGACTGCCCTAAAATATTCATTGCCTTTAAAAAATGAAAAATTCATGAAGTCATGATAAGTCAACAGGCCACTTGAAGGTACATACACACAGACAAGTTGATAGGAAGATTCTTCCTATTCTTCAACCAAAAGCAAAAAGTCATCTGCCCAATGAGTAATGTTATAAATGACATCTTACTGAAGAATTTTCACGTTCCCTGGGAGACGTGAGTAACTCAGAGTCGGGAATTGTGTCAAAAGGAGAAAGAGACTCATCATCGGTGCTGTCCAGTATCTCAGTGATTGCAGTCAATAGGGAAAGCTCATTCTCAGCATCCATGTGGCCCTTTGTCTGTTGTTGGGGAGAAAAGCAAACCAGGCAGAGAAAAACTATTCAGTATATACACAAATCTCAAGGATGTCCAATGTAGTTTTACCTGATGGTATAATCAGGAAAGGAAATGGCACTTAAGACTGGTATAATGTTCTTAAATTCACACAATAAAGAGGTAGTAGTTAAGGTTTAGAGGTCAAAGAATACAATAATGAAAAGGGATTACTGATAAATACAGCCAAATCAGAAATGCAAGATGAAAGAACACAACACTTCTATGTCCCAAAAGCCTCAGAATCTAATGGTAATAATAATAATAATAATAATAATGTTGTTGTTGCTGCTACTGCTGCTAATACATGAAATGCTTTTTAGTTCACAGCACTCTATATATATGGGCCACAATTCCTACCATAGTACAGCATCTGAAGGATATCAACATGGGGAAATCTGATACAGCTGAATTCATCAGCACCTACTGCTGCTCCAAGCTATGAAGCAACAATGAAAACTGGAGGCTGGCAAACTTCAGATCTTTAAAAGACTTTTATCATTTTGCTTCCTCTGTTCCCCAAATATGTGCTCATCATTTACTAAGAACCAAATGATAGCATGTGAGCAACCAGCCACAAAAACATTAGAACAGGCAAAGGAAGCTTCACTGTATATATCCATAGCCCACTTTTGGATTAACTTTAAATAGCACTTGCCCTGAAGATTACTGAGAAAATAATATAATAATAATAATAACAACAACTGTATTCTTATATCCTACCCTATCTCCCCAAAGGGACTCGGAGCAGCTTACATGGGGACCAAGCCAAGTAATGCAACAATAACATAACACAACATAAGATACATTCAATTACAATGAATACATAAAAACATATAAAAATCATAAAAACAAACTCAACAACAACTGATAACCAATAACTAATAGCTGAGACAGGAAAGGCAATCAGCTCATGATCACTATGGAACTAAATGAGAAGACACTTAAGTAGACCATGTAATGACTAGGCAACTAGACCTCCATACACCCATCCCTTTTCCATCTAGTCCATATAATACACAACTGCTAAATCATAAGAGTTTTATGAAAGCAGAGTATTGTATTGGATTTGCATAATTTATCATATTTATGCTTTAAGCAAAAACAAACATCCATTTTTATCTTTTGCTACTTTGATATAGCAGAGTCCCACATGGGCTGCCATTTCAGGAAGACCACAGGATGATGGAGAGCCACTCAGCTCTAAATGAACAGAATGAACCATACCTCATTCAAACTACTGAAATCTTCAATGATAGAGATGACAGAAGAGTCTAAGTAGTCCTGCATTGTTTCAAGAAATTCTCCTGCTTCGAGAATGGTTTCTGCCTCCAATGATGCCAAATGTAAATCCTCTGCCAGTAAGTACTTTGGGGAAGAAGGGAGAGAGAACAGCATGTAAAAAAGAAACAAAGTGAATTGGATGAATAGATTAAACATAATTGATTAAGGCAATCAATAAAGTCCTTCCTAATACTGACTGTAAACCAACATTTCTGCACCTGGGGAGCCTAAGCTGGCTAGTGAACTGCTTGCACAGTACCAAGAGTGGGAAAGAGGCATGCAAGCTATAGCATCCACCAGCTGTGTGTTTGTGATCTACAAGTTTCTGCTTCTAATGTGGGAACTTTTTACACCAATTACTTATAACAATGTTTTTAAAGAAAAGGCATTTTAATTCACATGATTTCTTTTCTTAATTAAACCTTGATAATTTGGTTTTCTTTTCCCTACCAAGAGATCTGTTGGTTTATGATGCTGCATTCTGACATTTGGTATCTTGCTAGTGGTAGATGCCTCATTATATTTCAAACAAGCAAGTATATAATAAAGAAACCTTTAACAATAGGAAGGCTTGCATTTGGAGGCAAAGCTTGAAAATTAATAATGTTGCACTTATCAGGTTACAACAACCTAGTATCGGGCACCTTAAAAAACCTGTGAAGTGAAGCTTATCTTCATTCTAGTACAGGCAGTTCCCAAGTTACAGGCAAAATAGGTTCTGTAGGTTTGTTCTTAAGTTGTATCTGTTAGTTGGAACAGGTACATTTTAAGTGTAACCCCAGCCATATATGTGTGTGTGTTTTGGATAGCATAGGGAAGGGTTAAAATCCCTGCGGTATTTATTTTGCTGTCTATGCCCCTATTCAGGAGATTTCACCTCCTTTTCAAAATCCAGTTGTCTCTCTGTGATAATTGGATTTTGGAAAATTTGGCTTGTTGTAGAACTAAGGATTGGTGAGAAAGCTTCAGTGGAAACACCTTTTCCCATGATAACTCTTTTAGGAGTGAAATTCCCTTCTGAGAGGTAGATCTCTCTCCCTGTTGCTCACCCCCATTTGTAACTATGAGTAGTTTGTAAGTCAGATGTACAAGGTTAGACAACCTGAATATTTTGGATCACAGCCTTCACAACCCTTCATAATTGTCCCTTCTAAATTGTCCAAACATCTGGAGGACATTAGTTTGCATATCCTTATTCTAAATCCTCAAAAGCCACACGGGCCTTAGTGTTTTACTCATAAACAGCTAGAATGCAATATCCAAACAAATAAACATATTGATGAACAAGTTGTTAGTCGGAAAGCCATTTTATTAGAGGCACAGAATGCCTACCAGTGCAGTCCTGCATTTCTACCCAAGACTAGGATGCCATTATGTGCTAATTTCTTTCTATTCAGTTGTCTGTTTTCATGTCCTTTTATTGCTTAGCCTAAAGCATAGAACATCCCTCAGTCACATGAGAAGTTTTCAAGCCAGACATTCAGAGTTCTGAAGTCATGAACAAGGCTCTCTGTGTTACTGCGAATGAAGGCATTGGTCCTATCATCCACCCTGAAAAAATCTAGCCCTCAAATATTTCAAACATCATCAATTACAGCATCCTCAGAGGAGTCTTGGGAGAGGAGAGATTTACTGGAACAAAATAAACAGTTAGGGACACCACTGGGGGTAAAAAGAGTAAGGAGGAGAGATTGCAAGGTACTCAGAGCCACCACAAAATATTCAGATTAAATGAGGAAAATCACTTTTATTTTTTTAAGGCTCAGAGAAAGTAGTTACATTCTAAGTGCTATTTCCCTCTAAATACTCCTAAAAGAACAGGATAAACAAGTAGGAAGCACTCCCACTCCTGAGTCAGCAGAAAGCGCACACACACATGATATCTGGGAGGAGTCCTCATACTGTCCTGACAGATGTTCTTTGGATGCTGAATTGACACATTTGGATGGCAATCTGACCAGCAAAGCATGTACTGAAGGATCTGATGGAGCTCAACCATGCAAGTGGAATTCCAGATTTAAACGTTATCTAACTGACCTTATATAATAACTTTAAGGACAATGTTATATGATCGGAGTGCAGTCACAGAAAAGCAACTGACACCAACTGTGTTTGCCACATGAGCAACCACTAGAATTCCATTAATGTTGCCTTATTTATGTTCAGCATTGTTCAATGCGGTCTAATGCCAACCAAGGAATAGTCAACCCAAGTTTTAGGAGTGCTGCTGTATCACATTGTCCTGCCACCTGCTACTGATGCACACACAGGCAATCCTGTCTTGTTGAACATATCTGAATGAATGAAAATTCTGCCAACTGACAAATCTTGTCTTTATTAAAGGTTCTGATGTAAACATGTGATGTGAAGACAATTTAATAATTTGACAGGAACATAGGGGAACAGCTGGTCCCTAAAAGACTTGTGCTAAGATATTAAAAGCCTTAAAGCTTAGCACCAATATCAAAACTAGACTGGTAATTTGTGAAGTCGATGTAACACTGGGGTGATACATTCAAAGTAATCAACTTTCTACATGCTATTTACTCTCTGAATTGATATTTCCACTAATAGTCCCACATCCAAACTCACTGCAGTAATTCAGATGAAAGGTTAGCAGTGCATGGCTAGCGGTCAGTATATCTTTGACCTGGTCTGGTCATAGTTGATACAGAAACTTAAGTAGAATTATCCTCAACAATAATACATGAAATGTGCTCACGGGCTGGGCGTAGGGATAAGACTGGCACTTGTCTTTCTGCTTCTGAACTGTGCTAGATGCCACATGCACCAATGACGCATTCATAAAAGTATTAATGAGTTACAATTCCATAATGAAAATGTTGGCTTCTCTACATATGCTAGAACAGCAATGAGAAAGGATTGGATTCTTTATGTGCTAGCTACCCTAAGCAAAATAGATCACTAAGACAGCACAATTACATCATGTTATCCAGCAAGTCCATTAGGTGAAGAACTATGTTTGAGCCATAGTCAGAGAGCACCATACCAAGAGGGAAGACCCTGAACAATAATTGGGGACTCTTCCAGCAAGATAGTGTCTTAGAAGGTAGAAGCCTCCAGGCTGGGAGAAGAGACTGTGCACACCACTGCCACAAGCTTCCAAATGAACTTGTGGACCCAAAAGTATGGGGGAAACTGTACACACAGTACACGTTTTATATGCAATGTGTTGGGGTGGAGCAGTGTGGAAGAAAAGAAAGAAAAGTTTTGACAAAGAAGAATAATGATTGCTCTAAGTTCCATACAATTTCTGCTTTGAGTTCAAAGGAGGCTAACCTCCATGCTTATCACCTACATTGACGTGACCATCCCAGTACACTACTGTAACTAAGTACAACTATCTATCTAACAATTTTTATTGCAAAAATAGACATAGAGCAAAATCAAAATTTACGAATAAATTAACATCATTGCTAAGCATTAATACAACATACAGTATTTTATCTGGTCTCCAAAGTTAATGTCTAATTTCACCAAGCATCATTCCATATATGTGAATGAGTGCTTGTCTTCTTGAATTTGTTGATTAGCATAACAAATAAAAATAAACCACACCTCTGTAGTTATTTATGTCAATTTCATCATTCAGTTCCTTGACTCTTTATGTTAAACAGTTAACTTTTCTATGACACACTGTAAAATGTGTTGTGTCTAATAAGTAATAAAAAAGATGGCAGAAATAGTCTCAGCGATTTTTCACAGAAGCAGCGAAGTGTGTTATTTTTTAAGAACTCTAACATTTATACACTTGTGTTTCCACAGTTGTACTATTGCTGATCATCCTCCAGGTTCATCTCTCAGCTATGCTTTCAAGCTAATTATCTGATTGTTAAACATCCTAGATGTTGGCCTTGATGTTATTGGCCTTCAAGTTGACTTCAACTTATGGTGACTTTATGAATGACCTTCAAAATCTTTAGTCATCAACTGCCTTGCACAGATATTGCCAACTCAGAGCTGAAGCTCCCTTGATTGAATCAAGCCATCTGTAATGTGATCTTCTTTTCCCACTGCCTTCCACTTTGCCAAGCGTTATCATTTTTTCCTGTTGACTTTTCCTGATATGTCCAAAGGACAGCACCTCAGTTTAGTCATACTGGCTTCTAGTTAGAATTCAGGACTTATTCGCTGCAAGACCCTTTATTTGATTTTTCAAGCAATACATGGTATATGTAGATCTCTTCTCCAGCACCATTTCAAATTCATTTATTTTCTTCCTGTCACCTTTTCCCACTGTCTACCTTTGCACCCATACATATCAGAAATACTACAGTATGAATTATTCTGAATTTAGTATCTTTACATTAAAGGATCTTATTTAGTTCCTCTATGGCTGTCCTTCCAAATCATAGTTTTCTTCTGATTTCTTAATTATAGTAACTATTTTATTTGATGGCTGAACACAAATACACAAAATCTTTATTTATATGCCTTTATTGCCCAATTTGAAGTTATATAAATCATCTAAGTTTATTAGTTTTGTTTTAATGTTTAGCTGTAAGTGTTTTTACACATTCTTTCTCCATTTTCTCTTATAAAAATAGCAAAATCACGGTTTGCCATTTGGATTTTTAAAAAAATTCAAGCTGTGCTTGGTTAAATCCATGGATGCCGAATGCCTGGATATGGAGGGGATTATATTTAAATATAAATGTATTATATTTCAAGAGATCAAAAGCAATGTGAACAATACACAGAAGCAGAAAGATTTCAATACAGGCTACAACTTGACATGAGATTTGGATCAAGTTTTTTTTTCTTTTGAAGTCTAAAAAATACTATATATATTTTTTGCTATAAGCAACAGTAATATTTTTCATGATGTTGCAAAGGACGCCAATAGGTGTAAAAACATTTTTCGACAAAACATCTCACCTTCTTGAAAGGAAGCATTAGCGCCCTGCCTCCAAGAAAGGATGCACAGCTATCCCTGAGTATAACACAACTAACTAAATAAATGAAATTTGGACAGATACTGAGTGAAAAAAATCATGGACGTTTTTGTAATGTTTTATTGAAAGCTATACCTACAGGTACACCTAACGTATGTTATCTCTTTCCTGAACATTCACCCACAAAACCCTATGCTTGTGATGATGAAATACCCCTCCCTTCCACCAAATCTACAGCAACTTACATCTCCAGCTCAGGATCCAGAAACCCCTATCAATAGATCAATTTCTTTTCCACTTTACTATTTTCTGCTAGACACTACAGGTATGGGAGGATGTCTAGGAGAAGGATGCAACCATATTCAACTTAAACAGTGAATGGGAGGTATCAGAAATACTGACAACCAGATATAATCTTGGGGAGGCAAGAGTTCAGAATAGAAATTAACTTCAGGGATTTGTGTATGGATATATCGCTTCAAACCCAATGTAAAACAGCTATATGCAAATTAGACACCTCTCCCACCCTACCTATTATAACAGCCTGTTAATGCAGCAATAGAAGTTATGTCAACTCGCTTCCCTTTATCACTCTCTGCACACACACAAAACAAATTATTCTCTTTTCTCATGGTTGGGAGCACTGTCTGCAGTTACATACTTAATTCATTCATCTCACTGAATGAGTACATCAGGGAGAAGCCGGTATGGAAGAGTCCAACCAGTGTGAACTCTAAGTGAGCAGATTGCAAAATAGCCAGCAAACACTTCATTGTTATTTATCATTCCTATCACACCCTTGACTCCCATAAATGGCTTCTGCCCTAAATTGCTTGTGTTAAGTGAAAACACTGCAGCAAAATCTTTAATAACCAAGAGAGTGTCAGTGCAGAGAACATGAGATGGCATACGCTGGCAGAAGACGGAGATGCACATGAACTGTGTTCTTTTAGAACAGTGGTTCTCAACCTGCGGTCCCCAGGTGTTTTTGGCCTACAAATCCCAGAAGTCCCAGCCAGTTTACCAGCTGTTAGGATTTCTGGGAGTTGAAGGCCAAAAGCATATGGGGACCCCAGTTTGAGAACTACTGTCTTAGAAGAATTAGTGTTACAGCTGGCTTCAGAATCCTTCGTGAGTATCAAAATCCATAGATGCTCCAGTACCATTATATGAAACAGAACAGTGAAACTGTGTCTCTTATATAAAATTACATTTTTGCATTTAAAAAAACAACAACATATTTTCAAGCCATGGTTGGTTGAACCTGTGGATAAAGAATGTGTGGATACAGGGAGCTGCCTGTATCATAAGACAGCATCATTAATTAGGACTGAACAGCAAATGGGGGTGAGGCAAGCAAAGCAGCAAGAGTTAAAGAAAAGCAAAAGCATCAGGGATCCTTTTTACAATGCTTTCTTTGTTTTTAAACAGAGACTTTCACGGCCATCTGTCCGGGGTGCTTTGATGGCGTTTTCCTGTCTGGAGGAGATTGGACTTGAATGGTCCTCGTGGCTTTTTCAATAATGATTCTAGTCTGCCCCCTACCCTACAATGCTGGTCATGGCGTCCTCACCCTGAGGCACAAAAAAGAAGCCACACTGTAACAAGTGTTTGAACGCTAGGCTGTACATTGCCAAATATATGCACATATATGGTCAGTGTGGAAGACCCATATCATGCAGTACAAACTTGTGTATTTCGATTTATTTAGGTTGTGAGTCTAAGAGCAGGAGACTAACAATTAACATTAACAATTCGTCGCCCACTCTTGAGACTGCGCTGCAAGAGAAGGATATAAATATTCTAAATGAAAAATAGTAAATAAACATCTACACCAGGCATAGGCAAACTGATCCTTCGAGTGTTTTGGACTTCAACTCTCACAATTCCTAACAGCCTGTTAGGAATTATGAGAGTTGAAGCCCCAAACACCTGGAGGGTCAAAGTTTGTCCATGCCTGGTCTACACTGACCATTTAATAGTTCAAATTGCATTGTTTGGCAGTACTGTAGAGCCAGCCCATAGCACTCCCACCCCCACCCCTAAAAAAATGAAATGACAATGCTTAACATTTTCAGCCTCATTCTGGGCTTTGTGTATTCCAAGTAAACTGGAACGTACTTAGTCCATTCTTTTTATAATGGTTTTAAACCACTTCATTGGATGTGTTGCAATAGCAAATGTTTACCCCTTATTTTTTTAGTTACTTAATATTTAATGTTTATTTTCCTTAAGTGATATTTGTCTTTACTGTTCTAATGTAGTACAAATCCTATGTAAAATCACTCTACATATTTTTGACATGAATATTGAAATCTGAAATATATACAGCAAGTCTTTACTATTGAGTGCAATGGCGCAAATATCCCACATTCCCTTTGCTGCGGGTTAAGGAGGGTCCTTCCACACAGCTATATAACATCCCACATTATCTGCTTTGAACTGGGTTATATGGCAGTGTGGACTCAGCTAATCCAGTACAAAGCAGGAATTGTGGATGATGTGCCTTGATATTCTGGGTTATATGGCTGTGTGTAAGGGCACTGCAACCACGTCTGCGGAGAATTGCTCCCGTGTTTTCCATTCAGACGAGCAGAGAGCCCCGAAGGGGTCCCATGGGGCTGTCTGGCCTCGGGAGTCCTCCCAAGAGGCCTCAAAGCAAAGCTTCCTCGAGACGTGGCGGCAGACGTCCTTCCCGGGTTCCCCCTTCGCAGCCAAGTCCAATACCTAGCGGCCCCTCAGGCTTGGAAGCCTCCCCTCAGAGAGCCCCGTTGCCCCGACAACCGGGCCCCACGGCCTCCTCCAGCCAACTCGCCCGCCCTCCCACGCCGGCCATGCCGCTTCCACGTGTCCGCTTGGCCGCAGCCTCCCTGCCCGCCTTGCTCGCCTTTTCCGGCTCCCTCCCAGCACGGCTGGTACCTGCGTCGAGGAGAGGCCGCCGCCCAACGCGGGGTCCGCGCCGCCTCGCAGCGGGAGGGTGCCCCCGGCCCCGGCGTGCCCCGCGCCGCCGCCCCACCGCGCAGCCATCTTGGCGCCTCCTCGCTTCGGCAGCCCGGCCGGCACTGGGGAACTCCCGCTCCCAGAAGGCGCCTCGGCACGGGCAGGAAGGGGCGGGGCTTACGCAAAGTACATCGAGCGAGGCTTTCCTAGAGTATCATTGGGGCTAGAGATTAGAACTCTGCAGCACTCTCTTCAGCTGGTGCGTTATTATCATCCTCATCCAACAGGCGTGGGCAAACTTCGGCCCTCCAGGTGTTTTGAACTCCAACCCCCACAATTCCTAATAGCCTACCGGCCGGTAGGCTATTAGGAATTGTGGGAGTTGGAGTCCAAAACACCTGGAGGGCCGAAGTTTGCCCATGCCTGTTATCCAACTTTGTCCTCTTCCTTGTTACTTTTCATGGGTGCATTGGTGATATAAGTGATGTACTGGGAAATTACTATTATTATATCCACCTCTTTCTTCTCTCTATTTGAACTTCCTAAATAATAATAATTTTGGGTTGCTGTGAGTTTTTCGGGCTGTATGGCCATGTTCCAGAAGCATTCTCTCCTGACGTTTCACCCACATCTAAGGCAGGCATCCTCAGAGGTTGTAAGGTACAGTAGATTCTCACTTATCCAACATAAACAGGCCGGCAGAACGTTGGATAAGCGAATGTGTTGGATAATAAGGAGAGATTAAGAAAAAGCCTATTAAACATCAAAATAGGTTATGATTTTACAAATTCGGCACCAAAACATCATGTTATACAACAAATTTGACAGAAAAAGTAGTTCAATATGCAGTAATGCTATGTGGTAATTACTGTATTTACAAATTTAGCACCAAAATATCACAATGCATTGAAAACACTGACTACAAAAATGTGTTGGATAATCCAGAATGTTGGATAAGTGAGACTCTACTGTATATTGAAAAGTGGGCAAGGGAGGTTTATATATCTGTGGAAGGTCCAGTTTGGGAGAAAGAACTCTTGTCTGTTGGAGGCAGGTGTAAATGTTGCAACTGGCCACCTAGATTAGCTTCAAAGCCCAGCTGCTTCCTGCCTAGGGGAATCCTTTGTTGGGATGTATCAGCTGGCCCTGATTAATAATAATACTGTAATAACTATTTTTGTACCCTGCCTCCATCTCCCCGGAGGGACTCCTTGTTACATGGGTACAAGCCTGATCAACTTAGTTAAAATAACACACCGAGATACATAAAACGATATCATAAAACAGTCCATTTTTACCAGTCCAGCTTCACATGACACGATATGGAACCATCTCATTGTCTAGAATGTATTTTCACATGAATTTTCCAAATACTATAATGTTGTTTGATTAATAATAATGATTTAATAAGGGGTATGTTAGCAGAGAAAAGGGCAGCTTGTTTGCTGAATGTCGCATTAATAAAACTGTAATGCCATTGATTGCCTTGAACTGGCCTGGATGAAAGCCTATGATAGATCATCATCTTCTGATCTACCATGTGGGCTCTCCCTATGTTGCACTGTATCTTTAGATCTGTGAAGTTAACCTTCTTCCATACAATAAAACTATTGCTTTACTCACTGGAAAAAAAAACGGTATCATAAAACAGAATAAAACAACATTATAACAGAGTATAAGGCAACCATTGAACCAACCACCAGGTTGGTTCAGTACTGTCCTGATTTTGAACACACTGCAAACAGGAACTCCAGACATGAAACAATCAGAGCCAGCTAACACCTCCCAAAAAAAGACCACCCCCCCCCAGGCAGGAATCAGCCAGGCCTTGAAGCTGCAAGACTTTTAAATGCTAATCAAGGTGATTAATAGGCTGTTAGGAATTGTGAGAGTTGAAATCCAAAACATCTGGAAGGCCAAAATTTGCCTATGCCTGAACTAGAAGCTACATTTTCCGGGCACCTTCCAATCCCCATGGGTGCTGGTTAACTAAGTCTACCAAATGCTCATACATTGATTTAATACAGAGATTGCTTTTGTACTTCAACTACATCAGCAAGGCCAATGGTGATGGATTCTGGGAGCTGAGGTCCAAATGAAGCCTCCAAGCAGAAGCTTCAGCCAGGCGTGGCAGTACAGTTGTGGCGAGGCGGAGTAAGAGGACTTCCGCTTTGTGCCCCTCTGCCTCGTGGGCAGGCCGCCCTCTCGTCTTAGAGAAGCCGGTGACGTCACTTGGCCCCGCCTCCTCATGGCCTCATTTTCCCGCGGTTCCAGCCTGGGCGTATCCGGCCTCTGCCGCGTCGCGCACTGGCTTCCACGTGGGCAGCTGCGTGGCTGCAAGCTCTGACTCAGGCTCAGCTGCAGCTCGGCCGGGAGGGAAGCCGCTGTAGAATGAATGCAGTTTGGCACCACTTTTAATTGCTATGAAATCATGAGGAGGGGCTGGAACCAAACCCCAAGCAGATTTCAAGGCCCATTGAAGCCACTGAAATTCACAAGCATGTGGACAATTTCAACAGAAAGGAGGATGCAATGAAAATGAACAAAATCTGCCTACCGGTATTAAAAAAAAACCCTCCAAAATCAGGACATGAAATAAAGAACAGCACTCAAAAACGGGAATTCCTGACAAGAAACAATCGAGGCCAGCTAACACCTCCCAACAAAGGATTCCCCCAGGCAGGAATCAGCCAAGCTTTGAAGCTGCAAGGCTATTCAATGCTAATCAAAATAATCAATGTTGCAATTGGGAAGACAGGCAGACAAATGTCAGCGTTTTGGAAGAAGCAAAGACCACCAGCATTGGTCTTTGCAGACAAGAAAGAGTTCTTTCTCCCACCCTGGACATTCCACAGATATATAAACCCCACTTGCCTAGTTTTCAACAAACATCACAACCTCTGAGGATGCCTGCCATAGATGTGGGTGAAACGTTAGGAGAAAATGCTTTTGGAATCTGGCCATACAGCCTGGAAAACACAGCAACCCAGTGATTCTGGCCATGAAAGCCTTCCAACAACATAAGCAACTTTCTGGTTATGTTCCCCAGGAAATGGTTGTTAGAGGCATAGGATGTTCACTCTAGGCCAGTGGTTCTCAACCTGTGGGTCCACAAATGTTTTAGCCTCCAACTCTCAGAAATCTTTACAGCTGGTAAACTCGCTGGGATTTCTGGGAGTTGTAGTCCAAAACACCTGGCGACCCCAAGTTGAGAACCACTGCTCTAGGCAATTACTTGCTTACTTAGGTGATCCCTCGTAGTTCAAGAAGGGTTGTCTTCCATCTTTGGTGTCTTGGGGGTGGGTTCTTAGGTGGCTGAAGAGACCTATTGATTTGCATGTTCTCCCGCAGTGAGGAAGGCTGTTCCGGTCAGGGTTGGCTTGACGGGCCTTCCTCTTGGCACATTTCTCCCTTAAGCCCTCCATTCGTGCCTCTTCGAACTCCGCAGCACTGCTGGTCACAGCTGACCTCCAATTAGAGCGCTCAAGGACCAGGGCTTCCCAGTTCTCAGTGTCTATGTCACCGTTTTTAAGGTTGGCTTTAAGCCCATCTTTAAATTTCTTTTCCTGCCCACCAACATTACGTTTCCCGTTCCTGAGTCCGGAGTAGAGTAACTGCTTTGGGAGACGGTGATCGGGCATTCGGACAACGTGGCCAGTGCAGCGGAGTTGATGGCGTAGGAGCATTGCTTCAATGCTGGTGGTCTTTGCTTCTTCCAGCACGCTGACATTTGTCCGCCTGTCTTCCCAAGAGATTTGCAGGATTTTTCTTAGGCAACGCTGATGGAAACATTCTAGGAGTTGAGTGTGATGTCTGTAGACCGTCCATGTTTCACAGGCGTAGAGCAATAACAGAGAGCCAATGTGGTACATTGGACTATAGCTCCAGAGGCAAGGGTTCGAATCCCTGGTTGCCCATGGAAACCCACTGGGTGAACTTGGGTATCACACTCTCTTAATTTCAGAAAAAGGCAAAGGCAAGCCTCTTCCACATAACTGCCTTGGAGTTGCTATAAGTCAGAAGGCACACAACAGCAATAGGAGATAATACATAGCTATTGTACTGAGTAGACAAGACAGAGGTCCTCCTGGTCAGCTGGAAGACAGATCAGGGTATAGGGTCGCAGCTTGTGCTGGATGGGGTCACACTCCCCCTGAAGACACATGTTTGCAGTCTGGGGGTCCTCCTGGACTCATCACCAAGAGGGCCTTCGCACAATTGCAACTTGTGCATCTGATGCGACCGTACCTTGAGAAGCCGGACTTAGTCGTGGTGGTCCATGCCTTGGTTACATCCCATTTAAACTACTGTAACGGGATCTACGTGGGGCTGCCCTTGAAGAGTGTCCAGAAACTTCAATTATTTCAGAGATCTGCAGCCCCAAGTGCTGGACCCAGGGGGCATACTACCCCACTGCTAAAGCACCTGCACAGGCTACCAAATCCTGCTGCTTTTGACCTTTAAAGCCCTAAACCAGTGGTTCTCAACCTGGGGTCCCCAGATGTTTTCGGCCTTAAACTCCCAAAAATCCTAACAGCTGGTAAACTGGCTGAGGTTTCTGGGAGTTGTAGGCCAAAAACATCTGGGGACCCCAGGTTGAGAACCTTCCTTAAACGGTTCAGGTCCTACTTAACTATCTGACCGCATCTCTTCATACCAACCTGCCTGAACATTAATATCTTCTAATGAGGCCCTCCTCTCAACGCCACCTTCACAAACGTGGTTGGTTGTATGAGAGGGCCTTTTTGGTGGCCGCTCCAACTCTTTGGAACTCCCTCCCCAAGAAGGTTAAAACAGCCCCTTCCCTGAAATCTTTTTAGAAGCAGCTAAATACCTTCCTGTTCGCATAAGCTTTTGATGAAGACACTTAGCTGTAATAACAGGAAGGCTAATATGTATTGAGTCGTGCTAACGTTACCATCTGTCTTGTTGAATTGCCTGCAATAACTTGATTAGACAAATATTTTAAAATATATATATTTATTTATTATTGTAAATTTGTTTTTATAGGTTATTGTTTTACATATGTATACTGTTCTGTATTGTCTTTTATATGATGTCGTAAGCCGCTTTGGGTCCCGTTTAGGGAGAAAAGTGGGATATAAATAAAGATTTCTTTATTGTTATTATTAGTCACCGATTGTGTTATTCTCCATGAATTTGCTGAATTCCTTTTTAAATGCCTCCAAGGTACTAACAAACAACATACTAATAGTAAATAATCATAAGCAATTGTGAACTTTAAAAATACATGAACAATTCTTTAGCTAATCCTTCGACATAAAGATAAGGGAGAACCTCAGTTAGTCATTCACTGTACAATTTGTAAAAAAAAAGAGGAGCTGAGAGCTGATAGTGGGTGGAGGAGCTTTGGGCCTTATTCCCAGATTTGATGTTCATCATTTAGTTGCAGGATGGGAGAGAAAGCAAATTTCTTCATGTGTTTTAGAAAAGATCTTATTTAAATTGGAGATAAAAGTCTCAGTGGGGTGCAAACTGCAGAACCCAACTTTCAACATTTCATGGGGGAATTATAGAATAATCATAGAATCATAGCATTGGAAGAGATCTCACAGGCTATCCAGTCCAACCCCCTGCCAAGAAGCAGGAAAATCACATTCAAAGCATTCCCCACAGAAGGCCATCCAGCCTCTGCTTAAAAGCCTCCAAAGAAGAAGCCTCCACCACACTCTGGGACAGAGAGTTCCTCTGCTGAACAGCTTTCACAGTGAAGAAGTTCTTCCTAATGTTCAGGTGGAATCTCCTTTCCTTTAGTTTGAAGCATTGTTCCACATCCTAGTCTCCAGGGCAGCAGAAAACAAGTTTGCTCCCTCCTTCCTATGACTTCCCCTCACATATTTATACATGGCTATCATGTCTTGTATAGAGTTCAAAGAAATCACATGGGCCATCTAGTCCAATCTCCTGCTATGCAAAAAAAAAAAAAAAAAAGCACAAAGTACCCCTGACAGACAGGCACCATCAGATTGTGATCAAAATGGCAAACGTTACCAATGAAAAGGGATACACAGCCTGGAGATGTCACAGCAGTTTGCTTTTGCCTGAGTGTACTGGAAAGGGCAAAATCTTGCCCCCTTCATTCTCCTCTGTTAAGTAAGTTGAATGCAACTACTTTTACACTTGGAACTCAACTTGTTGCAATTAGAGTAAGCTGCACGCAAAGAGGAAAAGTGGAGAGAGGAAATGGGACATTTTAAATTCAACGAAGAACCAGCTCTCTTCACAGAAAGAAACAAACAGGGAAAGTAAGATGCCTGAAGAACAGATGGAGATGGCATTGCAAAAAAAAAAACTGGTGAGGAATTCTGATGGGAAAGCAGTGGAAATAACACAAAACTATCATGCCTTCTTGGAGAATAAAAAGGAGGTGCATAATTACTGGACTGAGCGCAGCAAAGTTTACCAGTATTTCACAATCCATGTTATATTTAATTTAGCTGAAATTTTTTTTATTGTGTTTTTTTCCAAATCTTGTAAGCCACCTTGAGAGGCTTATTAGTGGGTTGATAGAGATTAGAGTAAAGACAGCTGAGTTAACAATTCACTATAAAATTACAGTCTGTCACCAGGGGCTTGGATTAAGATAGTGATTTTTCAGCACCCAAATAAACTAATAACCCATTGCTATAGTGTTAGCAATGGGTTATAAGAAAGGCCAGTGTTAATTGTCACAGTTCTTTCTCCATATAATTTATCTCTGACCACACTACCTACCATCTCAGCCCCCAACACTGTGTACTTTATTTTAATCCAAAACTGTGGATTTATTTGACAAAATGGACACCGACATTAATGTGTAATAAATGCTTTGCTTTGTTATATTACAACGTGTTTCCTGCAACGGACTAACATAACAATCCCTTAGGGACCTTAAAAAACAATGTTGTGTTGTCCTCTTGGTTTGTTAGTTTAGGTCTCTTTGTACACTGCTATATAAAATCCAGATTATCTGCTTTGAACTGGATTATACTGCAGTGTAGACTCATATAATCCAGTCCAAAGCAGATCCAGTTCAAAGCAGTTCAAAGCATTCACTTTGATGATCTGGATTACATGGCAGTGTAAAAGGGGCCTTAGATAATAAAGCTCCCCAAATGAAAAGGCTTGCAGCTCTGGAGAGATTGGATTTTTGCTGTTGTCATGTCTACCTCAAGTTAGGTAGACAAGTGCAACATAACTTTCAGATATATGGTATTTTCTTGATTCTGTCTGTAGGTGGCACATCTGTCTTTTTGCTCACAGATGACCTATGGGGCACAGAATCTGAAACATCTTGGGCACAAAGCCACCATCAGGGATGCACGTTTTACCTTTTGAACTATAATACCTATAACCCCCCTACCAGCATAGATGGATTCTGGGAGCTGGTAGTCTAAAAAAGTAACTTGACACAATTTTGGACACTGTAACAAGTAGGGTCATGGGTGTAGCCATTGCTTTGCAATATCTTGGGGTATTGGTTCCATTTTAAATTAGCAGGAAATAAAGCTACTGAGTCATCTACTCCTTAGTCTCACTACTGATGACAAATATTTTTGTGACCTTTTGATAATTTAATGAATTAGTCATTCCAAAATAAGTGAATGTATTACTCTCCCTGTTTTCCTGTTGAAACATCCTAGTTTAAAACATAATTGTTTTTGCTTGTGGTGCCTTATTGTCTATCAGCTTGGAGAATTTTTATAACTAAGAATTGGACCTACCGTATGTCCAGCCCCAAGAAAATTGATCTACAAAAACCCAAACACCATTAATTAACTTATGCCATAATGTTAATTTAAACATATTTTATGTGAGTCAGTCAGTAAATGGGAACCGATATCAAAATAAGCATGACTTAAGGTGCATTTACACTGTACAATTAATGCAGTTTGATACCATTTTAACTGTCATGGCTCAATCCTGGGAGTTGCAGTCTTACAAAGTCTTCAGTCTTCTCTACCAACGAGTGCTGGTGCCTCACCAAACTACAGCTCCCAGAATTCCATAGGATTGAGCCACGGTAGTTAAAGTGGTGTCAAACTGCATTAATTTATATAGTGTAGGTACACCCTTGGATAACTCAGAGAAAATTTCTCCAATCTTTCAACAAAACGTCAAAAGATAGTAGATTAACTTCTCTTTTTGGGATCTACAAAGTCCTAGGGGTGTTTCACAGAACCTTTGGACACCTACATGGAAACTGCTTTATTTTCTCTTCAGTACTATCTTCAGACACATTAAAATCAAAATGGAGTGCTAAGGCAGTGCATAGTATCAATTGTTTTTGCATTCTGCTCAATGCCTCTCCAAAACTCTGAGTGTGTGGAATTTTTTTGCCCCAAAATGGCATACTGCCCAAGCTTCAGCAGTTGCTATTTGGTCATTTTCTATGGGAGAGGTGGCCTTGTTTTCCCCGAGGAGGAAGTAGCCAGCTCTTGTATAGACCTGTACTTCTCAAACTATCTGATGTGGCTGACCTACAATTCCCTCTGCCCCACACCAGTGAGAGGTATATATGTGCCATATTTATACTTACCATATTTACATACTGTTCTGGAAACTCACTATGGGCTGCCAGATGATAATTTATGGATCAGTATTGATCTGTGGCCCACCATTTTTAGTAGCCCTGGCATTGACCCTTTTCCTATGCCTCTCTTTTCTTCAGCCTTTGGGCACCTTTTATTGACTTTCCTGTCAACCTTGCAATGTCCTCCCATATTCATTACATTTAAATGCTAATTCTGCAGAGATGCATGCATGTTCACAGTACTCATGCTGGCATTATGGGCAAGTACCGTATATACTTGTCCTTAAGATAACCTCACGTATAAGTTAAGGGCAGATTTGGGGGCCAAAATTACACATTTTGCTATGACCTGTGGATAAGTCAGGTGTCATTGTACAGAGAGGGGAACGTACCAATGCCAACTCAGGGAGGGGAGTCAGCTGTCCCGGACCTCCACTGCCACCATTTTGCCACCCAAAAATTCAAAAAAGACAGAAGTAACATTGTGGTAGAGAGATAAGAGGGGATTGGTGCTTCTTTTATGTTTTCCCAGGATGGACTAAGCTCTCTCACCAATCTACTCAAATATAAAGACTGATAAATAGCACAGTGCAATAATTTTGTCTGGAAATCATACAATGGATTATGGAACGGCTTTAGACTTTGTGTTTGGATGACTTGTCTTATATTGGAATGTATTTTAATTATGTTCTAATGTCTGTTTTAATTTTAATAATTTTATTCATGCAGGGCACTGCATAGGTGCCATTTGTAAGCCGCCTTGAGTCCCCCTTGGAGTAGAGAAAGGTAGGATATAAATATTGTAAATAAATAAATAAATAAATAAATAATATATCTCTCTTTTTTATATAGGTTAAGGTACAGTACTCACTGACTAGCAGACAAGTCAGCTCAGTTTTTGAGGTTGATTTTTTGACCAAAATTAGAAATGCATAACGACAGCTACTCAATATCTGATCTGAATACAAAAGTCATGAGCTAAAGCACCTTGATCTTTTTGATTCAAGTGAATGTGATCCCTTAACTTCTACAAGACATTTGGACTTGTTTTGGGGGATTTCAAGACATTAAGTTGAAACCACTGTAAAAATGTAAAGGTTTTCCCCTGACATTAAGTCTAGTCATGTCCAACTCTGGGGGGGGTGGGGTGCTCCTCTCCATTTCTAAGCCAAAGAGCCAGCATTGTCCATAGACACCTCTAAGGTCATGAGGCTGGCATGACTGCATGGAGCACCGTTAACTTCCCGCCAGAATGGTACCTATTGATCTGCATGTTTTTGAACTGCTAGGTTGGCAGAAGCTGGGGCAAACAGCAGGAGCTCACCCCGCTCCCTGGATTTCAACTGCCGACCTTTCGGTCAGCAAGTTCCGCAGCTCAGTGGTTTAACCCACTGTGCCACTGGGGGCTCCTGAAACCACTGTACTGTAGTGCTAAAATAAATTTTCCTACTGTAATAGGCAGGGATGGGCAAACATTTGCATGCTGCTAATATACTATTAATTCATACTGATGGAATTAACATCAGTTTTCAGAAACCCTGTCTTCCCTTTGGGGAACACTCCCATGTTAATTTTTTTAATCAGCGAAATCTGCCTCCCATGACACCTCCTATGTGGGTTCTTTGTCCTTCTCTAAAACTGCTGGAAAATTCCCAACTGGCCTCCCCACAGACAAGAACCTCCCCTGCCCAATTTCTGTCCTAGTTAATCACATAATCCTTGCCTCAGTGCAGTTTTTCTGGGTGAGCAATGGAAGTCTGGATACCATAACAGATTCAGAGCAGGTTTTTTTCTCCACTGTTGAATATGTGAACCAGTGCTTCCTGAAGTCCAGGTTGAACTGTAGGGCACTAAGGACATCTTACTTTATTGTGACTTGAAGGTTGGGTTGCTGACCTGAGAGCTGCCACGTTCGAATCCCACCCGGGGAGAGTGCTGATGAGCTCCCTCTTTTAGCTCCAGTTCCATGTGGGGACATGAGACGTTGCCCAGGGGATGCCCGGATGTTTTGATGTTTTACCATCCTTGTGGGAGGCTTCTCTCATGTCCCCGCATGGAGCTGGAGCTGATAGAGGGAGCTCATCCGTGCTCTCCCCGGGTCGGATTCAAACCTGACAGCTTGCAGATCAGCAGCCCAGCCTTCAAGTCACAAGGCTTTAACCCACTACTCCACCGGTGGCTGGTTGATGAATCCTGATGGTCCAATGCCAGCTAGACAAAGGAGGTGCTGCCCAATGGAAAAAGGCATAGTTACTTACAATTGAGGATGCCCAGAGGGGATCTGGATAGGTGCTATAGATGAGGCAAGTTCCCAGAACTAAAGAGGGCATTGGGCATCTTCTGTGACCCCTGGCTTGCTCCATTGTTAGGTATGTGTGGGCATTGTTAAGTAATTATGGTGATTTGGGGCATTGTTTCTTGAAGTCCAATGTGTGGTGAAGCAACATTCCAATGAGATTCTTTAAAGGTTACTTTGCAGGCAAAGATAAAAAAATCCAATGTGCTGGCTGTATATCCACAAATAATAATTCATAAATTAATATAATTAATATTTGGGTTTCTTTGGGGGGTCTCATTTCTTGATAGAACATTTATACCATGCCAAGCATTCTTATAGAGCAGGGGAGGGCAAGGAGTGGGCTTGGTCCTACATACAGCCTAATGTTGTTGTTGATGATGTTATCATTATTGTTGTTAATGTATCACTATTTTCTCTTGAATGTGGCTCATAACACTAAAACAGTACAAATTACAATTTTAAACTTACAACATATAAATATTTAAATACATTTAAATATATAATAGTCTAAAGCCAGATTTTTTTTATTGTGTTGGAAGCAAATCGAGGGTACAGTTATAATGTATTTAAAAATACGTCCCCTTTTTCATTCAGTCTTTCATTCATTCGTTTTGCAAGTTTGCACAACCCACATAGGACCTGGAGATACAAACTTTACTTCTGAGCTTGCTACAGTTGCCTACTTCTACCTATGCAATATGAAATGAGAGCTTGGGTGATGTAAGTAATCTCAGTGTTGAACCTGGACTCTGATATACCAGGGTTTGACTCCCTGCTTGGCCATGGAAACTCTCTGTGTAACCTTGGACAAGTCGCACCTTCTTACACCTGAGAGAGAGATAATGGCATAACTCCTCTGAATGAACCTTGTTAAGAAAACCATAGGGCAAGTCTCTACAATTTGGAGACTATTGGAAGGCATCAAGCAGACAAACATGTAGCATGATAGAAATAATTTTTCTGAGCTGTATGCTAGTACTTGTGTTCTCCTATGCAATCCCCCCTTTTAGGACACTGAGGTCCTCTGTGGGATGCTTACTCCAACCAACCGGAACCCAGCTGGCCACCGTCACCCAGAGGACCTTTTCATCAGCTTCTTCAAGACTGTGGAACGATCTGCCGAAAGAGATGTGACAGTTAAGTGAGCTGTCAAAATAAAAAACACAATTGAGGATCCATCTGTTCCAGCAGCTCTACCCAATCAACTTTCAATCATGAGTTTTGATTTACATTCTGTTGCTACTCAATGTCAATTCTGTACCTGTGTTTGGTGCAAGTTTTTATATTTTGGTGTTTTTATCTATGTAATGTATTGTATATATGTTATGTTCATATGTTTTACACTTTGTTGTACCCCACCTCAAGCCATCAGGAGAGATGGGTAAATGATGATGATGATGATGATGATGATGATGATGATGATAATGATGAAAACAACAGGAAAAACTCAGACGTTATAAAGACTTCAAGATCAAACTGCAAAGGCTCTGGCATAAACCAGTACAGGTGGTCCCAGTGGTAATCGGTACATGGGTGCCATGCCAAAAGATCTTAGCCGGCATTTGGAAACAATAAACATTGACAAAATTACGATTTGTCAACTGCAAAAGGCCACCTTACTGGGATCTGCACGCATCATCCGAAAATATATCACAGAATCCTAAACACTTGGGAAGTGTTCGACTTGTGATTTTGTAATACGAAATCCAGCATATATATCTCATTTGCTGTGTCAATCATCATCATCATCATCATCATCATTATCATCATCTCTTTAGAATCATAGAGTTGGAAGAAACCCATACAGTACATCTAGTCCAGTGATTCCCAATCTTTGGGCCTCCAGGTGTTCCTTACCAGCTGTAAGGAACTGTGGGAGCTGAAGTCCAAAACACCTGGAGGCCCAAAGGTTGGGATACACTGATCTAGTCCAACTCCCTGCCATGCAGAAAAAGCACAAAGTACCCCCAACAGATGGCCATCCAGCTTCTGTTTAAAAGCCTTTAAGGAGGGAGCTTCCATTGTTGAACAGCTCTTGCGGTCAGGAAATTTTTCCTAATGTTCAGGTGGAATCTCCTTTGCTGTAATTTGAACCCATTGTTCCATTGAGTCCTAGTCTCCAGGACAGCAGAAAACAAGCCTGCTCCCTCTTCCTTATGACATCTGTTTAAATATTTATATACGACTATCATGTCTCTCTAAGCTTTCTCTTCTGCAGGCTAAACAGACACAGCTCTTTGAGCTGTTCCTCATAGGGCATGATCTCCAGACCTTTGATCATGAAAGTCTTCCTCCTCTGGACACCTTGTCAATATGTCTCTTTAACTGTGGTGCCCAGAATTGCACACAGTATTCTGACCAAAGCAGAACAGAGAGGCATTATGGCTCCTCTTGATCTATTCTAGATATCCTACTCCTTTTGATGCAGTTTTTTTAGCTGCTGCATCACATTGTTGGCTCATGTTCAACTTGTTGTCCACTAAGACTCCAAGGTCTTGTTCATATGTACTATTGTACTATCCTGTATCTTTGCATTTTGTTTTTTTCTGCCCAAGTGAAGTATCCTATATATCTTCTGGTTGAAATTTATATTGTTAGTTAGAATTTCCGTCCCTCCCCACATGCGGTAAAGAGGTTTGTCATAATCCACAAATGTCTCTGGAGAGTCAATCAGGATGTAAAGTACTGTATTTTAAACAAAGTTTAGAAGGTTGGCTTTTACTGGTCAATCTAGGAGCTGTAGTAAAAAAAATTAAAGCATTATTTATTCCATACACAAGATTGGCTTCGAGGGACAGTTTTGCTGTGAAGACAACCATTATACTCTACAAGAACCTCTATCAAGGCTTAGTAAGAATTCAGCCCTTAATCTTGAAGACACGTAGGAGAAGCAGCTGTGCAGCACCATTGAAAGAAATTGGGGTTGTTTGTTTAGTAAAGCCTTGCTACTTCTAGTTCTAAAAATAAAGATGGCTCATTGATTGCACCTATCTTTATCAGACATCGGAATTCTAGACTGAGCAGAATGAAGAAGGATTTGCTTTATATACAGAATATGTCAAAAGCATACATTTATGTTATGTTACATTTATCTTTCACAAGAGCCTGAAGAGTTTGATAGCTTTTTCTCAGGAAAATTATTATTCTGATATTGACCTCCCTACCCCACTCTTTCTCCAATGAACATGCACAGTGTTCCCTCACTTATCCCGGGGGTTAGGTTCCAGGACCACCCGCAATAAGTGAAAATCCGTGAAGTAGGGACGCTATATTTATTTTAATATTTATATCTTATTTTAAGTCTTTATCAACCAATCATGTGTTGATAAATCGTCGCCTTCTCCCCCCGTTGCTGCTTGGGCTCCTTTTCTCTCCCTTTGGCTTCTCCTTCCTCCCTTCATTAGGCTGTAAATTGTAATTTTTTATGATTTATAATTGTCTTTTAGAGTTTCTTGAAAAACCACGAAACAGCGAATCTGCGAAAAGTGAACCGTGAAGCAGTGAGGGAACACTGTATCCCTCTCCCTACCTTATTCTCAAAGCAACCCTGTGAAATAGGACTGGCTAATAAAACCAAAAGTGACTGTCCAAGGTTGGATCTACACTGCCATATAATCCAGTTTCAGAATGCAGATTAACTGCATTGAACAGAATTATATGGCAGTGTAGATCCAGCCCCAGCATGACTGGTATAGTAAGTTTAATGCCTCAGCTGGACTTGAATCTAGATCTCACAAGACTCAGGCCAATACCGTAGCCATCAGAGGTGTATTTAGTCTACAAAATAGAGCAAAATGATGGCACTGCTTTTCGTCAAATAATAATAAGTCTCCCCAAAATGACATTTTCCTTCAATCTCTAAATTTCTAGCACTGCAAAGAATTAAATGCTGAAAACAGTTCACATCTACAATACTTCTCTTCTCTCTGGACATATTCACTTGGCAACAGTGTCTGTATTTCTAAACACTTTAGTAAAGTTTTCAGTTCCTGCAATGCTAGGAATTTGGGGACAAGATAAGAGATTCATATAGATTTCTGCCTCACCACTTCTGTTCTTCTCAGGATGTTCGAGCAATTGTTAAAATACATTGAAAAAATGTGGATTTGAAATGCTTTCCCCCCTTTCCTTAGATGAACTGTTTCAGGAGATATGGTGAATATACAATACGTTCAGTTCCACATCTTTAAAATATAGATATATTGACTGTAGTACATTCTCCCAGAGGAATCTACCACCATGCCCAGATTCACCATCAGTTCAATTAAATAATTAATCAAAGAGAACAATATTAATTTTTATATAATGCTGAAAATCTGAACTGGATTTTTACAGTGCTCCTTATAAGGTCTTTCTTGATGATAGGAATAAAGGTTTAGTAAAACTAGAAGAACATAGAAAAGAAAAGCAGTGCAAATCTGATAATATTAATAATACACAACAAAATTAAGAGAAATACTGAAACGATTTGGGGTGTCACTTGGAAAAGACACAGAGAAGGGTAAACATTACTCCAAGATGAATAAAAAGAAACTGTTTCTTACCTGACTCTACATAATAGGGGTTTTAAATTATCATATAATGATTTCAAATTATTTGTCATTTATTGCCAACATGACATTATTTCAATAATTGTAAATAATTAATTTCAATAATTAAACTTTGAGTAAAAAAAATTAAAAAACGTAACATATGAATAAAAGGTAGGACTTTAACTAGTTGCTTGGCAACAATTTAACCCAAACAGAAGGGTGTTTCAATTTGGTTAATGGACCTTACTCCCAGGTAAGTGTGCTTTAAGGACTGCGGCTAAAGATACTTCAAGCATTCAACACTTCTTAGTCTGGCAGTCCATAAATGAATCTTAAATACCTCACAATGATTAGACAAAGAACTATCATTACCGATATTATGACAGAATTCCAGAATATAAATTCTAACACTTTAAGAATCACATGAGAGAAGCCTCCCACAAGATGGTAAAACATCACGCATCCCCTGGGCAACGTCCTTGCAGATGCCCAATTTTCTCACACCGGAAGCGACTTGCAGTTTCTCAAGTCACTCCTGACTCGAACCCTTTCCCCCCTCCCCCCCCGGAAATGAATTTACCCCCCAAGAAGGAACAGAACTGGGAGTTCCAGTCAAGAATAACATAGTCAATGTACTGAAAGCCTGCATAAGATCCAATGCAACTAAGGCTAGCATCACACTAGAGTTGAAAGAGTAGATCCCATCTGTAATCCTACAGCTGCCTCCTGTTATTCTTTGCCTGCTTTTTCAGCTTGGTATGATAATGCCCTAAAACCTGACAATCTCTTGATATCCATTTCCTGGTGTAGATCATCCAGAAGGGAAACCCAAACAGTCCCTGTTCCATAGCTAGGCCTGAAGCCCATGTAATGGATTTGAATAATCTGCCTAATCCAGAAAGCATGTCAGATGCTACTATATCAAATCATTGTCGGACTTCACAGCCTTTTGTGATGGTTCAATATTTATTGATTGTATATTTGAACATTTTACAGGCATTATTCTCATTTGTCCAAAGACACTGTCCGTTACACTTTTTGTGGCCTTTTCATTCAATGGTCACGCAATTAAACATTGTCTCATTCCCACATTTTGACCTTTCCAGTGAAAAAGACCTTGGGCAGCTAGCCTCTTTCAAAACAAGTCTAGAACTCATCCTGTCCTATTATCTTCAGGTGCCTACTGAATGAAATAGGCTGTACCAGTCTCTGCTGGGCAATTAGCTCCTACTAGCAGCTTCTAGATGGACCTTGAAGTCCCATTAGCAGCTTATATATTTGTTAAGAGAGCAGAATAATGCAACTATTGATGAATAACATAATACTAAAGAAAATTACACAATATTCAGCGTCTTTGGACGAATGAGAATAATGCCTGCAAAATATTCAAATGTACAATATATATATTTGTGTGTGTGTGTGTGTATGTGTATGTATAATATAGGCATGGCAGGTCCATAGCATAGGACCCTGACAAAGGACTAGAGTTGCACCACATCACGAAATGTAAATTACTCTTGATGACTTAATGATGGCCAACATGGTGTAGCAAATGAAGTGTTAAAAGTGAGTTTGGAAAAGTTCAGCTCACTGGGTGGACCCACACTGTAGAATTAATGAAGTTTGAAATCACTTTAACTGCTGTGACAATGCTATGGAATTGTGGGGCATATAGTTTTACAAGAGATTTAGCCTTCTTTGCCAAAGAGTGCTGGTGCCTCACTGAACTACAAATCCCATGATTCAATGGCATTGGAAGTAGCTAAAGTGGTGTCAAGCTGTATTAATTCTATAACGTAGATAGATCCATTGTGCCTGAACCTATCAGAGCTCTCAGAGCTACTGTGATAGTTCATGATGTAAGGAGATCTATGTACCGGTAAGCCACATTTACCTCCTAGAACAGTGGTCCTCAACCTGGAGTCCCAGATGTTTTTGGGCTTCAACTCCCAGAAATCCTAACAGCTGGTAACCCCCCCCCCCCCAAATTATGTATGGAAGATACAGCCCACTGAACTCTCCTCTGAAGCAAGGTTTCACAAAACCTATCCCCCGTGTAGAAGAGTGCAGTTTGTATTTCATAATAGAGAAGAATACCTATGATTTGAAGGAGAGACTGGTCCAACTGCAGATTGCACATGTTATTGGCAAGCAAGGAAGGAAAGTAGGCAAGAAAGGAAGCAAGCAAGAAGGAAAGATAGAAAGAAGACAGGCAGGTAGGCAAGCAGAAGGAAAGGCAGGAGGGAAGAAATGTTATTTTATAGTTTTATAATTTTAATGGTTTTAACCCATTATAATTTTTGTTGTTTTGATATGTGTTGTTTTATACATGTAAGGCATTGAATTTTGCCATTGATTATGTTGGGAACCGCTTTGAGTCCCCCTAGGGGTGAGAAAAGCAGTATAAGTACAATAAATAAAGGAAGGAAGGAAGGAAAAGAGAAGACAGGCAGGAAGATAGGGAAGGAAGGAAGATGCAAGAAAGAAGGAAGGTAGGAAAAAGGCTGACAAGCAAGCAAGAAAGAAAGAAAAAAAGAGGGAAAGCGGACAGGAAAGAAATAAAGGGGCAGGAAAGAAAGAAAGGAGGAAGGAAGGCAAAAAAGGAAGGAAGACAGGAATGAAAGAAAGAAGTCTGTAAATGAAGAGGGAAGAAGGCAGGCAGGCAGGCAGGCAAGCAGGCAGGCGTAAAGGCAGGAAGGAAAGCAAAAAGAAGACAACGTGTTGTTGAATGATTTCATGCCCAGAATCACTGGGTTGCTGTGATGGCCATGTTCCAGAAGCATTCTCTCCTGACGTTTCACCCACATCTATGGCAGGCACCCTCAGGGGTTGTGAGGTTTGTTGGAAACTAGGCAAGTGGGTTTGAATATCTGTGGAATGTCCAGGATGGGAGAAAGAATTCCAGGCATGAATCAATCAGGGCCAGCTAACACCTCCCAACAAAAGATTTCCCCAGGCAGGAATTAGCCAGGCTATGAAGATGCCAGACTTTTCAATGCTAATAAAGGTGATTAATTGCAACATTCAAACCTGCCTCAGGAAGACAAGAGTTCTTTCTCCCACCCTGGACTTTCCACAGATATATCAACCTCTCTTCCTTAGTTTCCCACAGACCTCACAATCTCTGAGGATGCCTGCCATAGATGTGGGTGAAATGTCAGGAGAGAATGCTTCTGGAACATTGCCATACAGCCCGGAAAACTCACAGCAATGCAAAAAGAAGGCAAGCAGGGATAGAGGACAGGAAGGAAACAGGAAAGAAGGCAGGTAAGCAAGAAAGAAAGAAAGCAAGGAAGAGGAAAGGAAGGAAAGTAAAATAAGAAGGAAGGCAAGCAAGTAAGCAAGAGAAGACGAAGGCTGGAAAACAGGCAGGCAGGCAGCGAGACTCTCTATGCTAGTGGTTTTCAACCTTCCTAATGCCGTGACCCTTTAATACGGTGTCTCATGTTGTGGTGACCCCCAACCATAAAATTATTTTCGTTGCTGCTTCTTAACTGTAATTTTGCTACTGTTCTGAATTGTAATGTACATATTGGATATGCAGGATGTATTTTCATTCACTGGACCAAATTTGGTACAAATACCTGATACTGGTGGGGTTGGGGAGGGAATGATTTTCATTTGGGAGTTGTGGTTCACCAACAATCAAAGGGCATTCTGAACTCCACCAATGATGGAATTGAATCCAACTTGGCATGCAGAACTCCCATGACCAACAGAAAACACTGGAAGAGTTTAGTGGACAGTGACCTTGAGTTTTGGAGGTGTAGTTCACCTACATCCAGAGAGCACTGTGGACTCAAACAATGATGGATCTGGACCAAACTTTGCACCAATACTCAATATGCCCAAATGTGAACACTGGTGGAGTTTGGGGGAAATAGACTTTGACATTTGGGAGTTGTAGTTGCTAGGATTTATAGTTTACCTACAATCAAAGGGCTCCTTCAACCCTACCAATGATCAAATTGGGCAAATAGGTCTTTTGGTGGGACGGTTTGCTGTATGTTTCCCAAAAGGAAAGTTTCACATCTTTAGAGTAGTGGTTCTCAACCTTCCTAATGTTGCAACAGTTCCTCATGGTGACATTCAACCAGAAAAATATTTTCGTTGCTACTTCATAACTGTCATTTTGCTACTGTTATGAATCGTAATGTAAATATCTGATATGCAGAATGTATTTTCATTCACTGGACCAAATTTGGTACAAATACCCAATATGCCCTACTTTGAATACTGGTGGGGTTGGGGGGGATTGATTTTGTCCTTTGGGAGTTGTAGCTGTAATCACCCTTTTTATGAGGTAAATTCCCATTAAAATAGCAGAGTAAAAAATTGCAGCAGCGGTGAGTCTTACGCGGTGTGAGTTTTGGAAAGCCTCTGTGTCATCAGGAAGGCAAAGGGATGCAAAGTTAGCTTTAAAGTTTAAAAGCATTTATTGAGGCAAAAAGAAATCCATTGATGGATAGAAAAGGTTTGGACCTAACTATCTAATCTATCCTATTCTAATACACATAGACGGATTAAAATAACAAAGCTCTAGATAGCTACATCTTGACTAATAGAGGACAGAGGTGCGTCCTCCCTGGAACAAAGCAGCAAGCTGGAATGGCGACCAAGCTTTGTGGGTTGCTTCTTCTCTAGGGCCATAAACATTCCAAAAGCCAAATTGGAGAAGTTAAGTCAAAGTCCTAGGAGAGATCACATTTCTAGAAACATCAAAGGGTGGGTTGACCTAAATAGGACAGGAAGCAGGAAACAATGGTGAATCCTATCTAGGCATGCTTTGGAAAAGGGGAAAGGATTCCCTCAATCTAACTCTATCATCTATCTGACTACATTTAGACTTGAGTAGTCCAGGATGATTCCCAACAGTTGCAGGGATTTATAGTTCAACCTACAAAGAGCATTCTGAACTCCACCAACTGATGGAATTGAATCAAACCTGGCACACAGAACTCCCATGATGGACAGAAAATACTGGAAGGGTTTGGTGGGCATTGACCTTGAGTCTGGGAGTTGTAGTTCATAGAATAGTAGAGTTGGAAGAGACCTCATGGGCCATCCAGTCCAACCCCCTGCCAAGAAGCAGGAAATCGCATTCAAAGCACCCCCGATAGATGGCCATCCAGCCTCTGTTTAAAAGCCTCCAAAGAAGGAGCCTCCACCACAGTCTGGGGGCGAGAGTTCCACTGCCGAACAGCTCTCACAGTGAGGAAGTTCTTCCTGATGTTTAGGTGTAATCTCCTTTTCTGTAGTTTGAAGCCATTTTTTCCTCATCCTAGTCTGCAGGGCAGCAGAAAACAAGCTTGCTCCCTCCTCCCTATGACTTCCCCTCACATATTTGTACATGGCTATCATGTTCTCTTCTGCAGGCTAAACATCTACATGTTTATCTACATCCAGAGCACTGTGGATCCAAACAAGGATGGATCTAGACCAAACTTGGCACGAATACTCAATATGCCCAAATTTGAACACTGGTGGCATTTGGGGATAACAGACCTTGACATTTGGGAGTTGTAGTTGCTGGGATTTATAGTTCACCTACAAAGGGGTTCCTAACCATTAGAAATGTGTTTTCTGATGGTGTTTGGCGACCCTTCTGACCCCCCTTCGTGACCCCCCAGGCGTCCCGACCCCCAGGTTGAGAAACGCTGCTCTGTCCCTCGAGGGTCTCCCCGGCGACACAGCACTCTGCCCAAGGCTGCGAGTTCCCGCCCGAGCGGGAGGCCCACCCACGTGAGGCCTGGCTTGGCAACAAGGCCTCTGCCTGCGCGAACACACGCACGCATGCCCTCATGGATGCCCGCTGGCAAACGTGTCAGCACATGTCCCTCGCTTGGAGAGCGCGCCATGGAGATACACAGACAGGGAGGCAGCAGAGTTATACTGCTTTCCCCCTCCCTTCCCTTCTTTTCCCTTCGCTTCCCTCCAGAGAGCGGGGTGTTTTTCCCTGCCTGCGTCACACGGCTGTCCCTCCCTCTGCCTCCCCTCTTCCCTCCTCCTCGGCTCAGGTCACTTTGACAAGCTCGCGCGCTCGCTCTCCTCCCTCTTTTCCCCCTCCTCCTTCCCTAACCTATTTTGCATATTCATCAGACCCGGGATCCGATTGGGAGACAGCCGGGGAAAGGCAAAGAGAGAAGGAAAGAGAGAGAGAGAGAGAGAGAGAGAGAGAGAGAGAGAGAGCGCCCCCACCCGCCTTCGTCTCCGTCTCGCGCACGCAGCGCGCGCACAGCGAGAGAGAGGGAGAGAGAGATAGAGGCACGCACACACACACATACACATACAAGCACTGAGCTCCTTTTTAGCCCAGGGAGAAAGAGAAAGAGAGAGGGGAAGGAGAAGAATCGGGTCGCTCCGCTCCTGCCTGCTGCTGCGTTTCCTTTTCCCGGCGGGGAAGGCTGGGAGTCAGCAGCAGCCGCAAGAGGAGCAGCAGCGTCGCCGCCGTCGTCGGCCTTGCTGCTGCTGCTGGGCGGGGGTCTTTCACAGGGCGGCGGATGCCAGGGCCCCGCCGAGCGGGCACGCCGGACCACCCCTGCGCCGGGCCGGGCATGTGAAGATGTCAGTGGGGTGTGCATGCCCAGGTAAGCCGGGGGGAAAGGGGCAAGAAAGGAGAAGAAGGGGGCGGGGGAGGCTGGGGAGGAAGGAAGCCAGGCGGGGAAGGCAGCTCTCTCTCTCTCTCTCGCCCCTGCTCGGGCCCCTTTGCAGCCAGGAGCAGGCCACAGGGAGAGAGGCAAGCTCCTATCAAACCCCGCCTCCCCAAAAAAGAGGGGCAGAAGGAGCAACATTGGGGAAAGGGGGAATGGAAGGCTGCAGGGTCCTCACCAATGCAGGAGACTGCAGGGCCCCGGGGGAGGGGACTTTGGGGTCGTGATATGAGCGCACCATGGGGTGCTTTGCTTGCTTGTCCCAATTTTCTACTGGCTTGCCCCCTATATTTGGTTATATGAGCGCACCACGGGCTTTCAGGTCGTTATATGAGCGCACCATAGGCTGTTTGCTTACTTTCCCCCATTTTCTGCTTGCTTGCCCCCTTTATTTGATTATATGAGCGCACCATGGGTTTTGGGGTCGCAATATGAGCGGACCATGGGCTGTTTTGCTTCCTTGGCCCCCTATATTTGGTTATAGGAGCGCACCATGGGCTGTTTTGCTTCCTTGGCCCCCTATATTTGGTTATATGAGCGCACCATGGGTTGTTTTGCTTCCTTGCCCCCCTATATTTGGTTATATGACCCCACCATGGGCTGTTTTGCTTCCTTGGCCCCCTATATTTGGTTATATGAGCGCACCATGGGTTGTTTTGCTTCCTTGCCCCCCTATATTTGGTTATATGACCCCACCATGGGCTGTTTTGCTTCCTTGGCCCCCTATATTTGGTTATATGAGCGCACCATGGGTTGTTTTGCTTCCTTGCCCCCCTATATTTGGTTATATGAGCACACCATGGGCTGTTTTGCTTCCTTGGCCCCCTATATTTGGTTATATGAGCGCACCATGGGTTGTTTTGCTTCCTTGCCCCCCTATATTTGGTTATATGACCCCACCATGGGCTGTTTGGCTTCCTTGGCCCCCTATATTTGGTTATATGAGCGCACCATGGGTTGTTTTGCTTCCTTGCCCCCCTATATTTGGTTATATGAGCACACCATGGGCTGTTTTGCTTCCTTGGCCCCCTATATTTGGTTATATGAGCGCACCATGGGTTGTTTTGCTTCCTTGCCCCCCTATATTTGGTTATATGACCCCACCATGGGCTGTTTTGCTTCCTTGGCCCCCTATATTTGGTTATATGAGCGGACCATGGGCTGTTTTGCTTCCTTGCCCCCCTATATTTGGTTATAGGAGCGCACCATGGGCTGTTTTGCTTCCTTGGCCCCCTATATTTGGTTATATGAGCGCACCATGGGTTGTTTTGCTTCCTTGCCCCCCTATATTTGGTTATATGACCCCACCATGGGCTGTTTTGCTTCCTTGGCCCCCTATATTTGGTTATATGACCCCACCATGGGTTGTTTTGCTTCCTTGCCCCCCTATATTTGGTTATATGAGCACACCATGGGCTGTTTTGCTTCCTTGGCCCCCTATATTTGGTTATATGAGCGCACCATGGGTTGTTTTGCTTCCTTGCCCCCCTATATTTGGTTATATGAGCACACCATGGGCTGTTTTGCTTCCTTGCCCCCCTATATTTGGTTATATGAGCGCACCATGGGCTGTTTTGCTTCCTTGGCCCCCTATATTTGGTTATATGAGCGCACCATATATTTAGCTTCCCTGGCCCTCTTTACTTGGTGGGACAAGAGACAGGGCCTTCTCAGTGGTGGCTCCTTGGCTTTGGAGCTCTCCCCAGTGAGATTAGATCAGCACCCTCCCTCCTGGCCTTTAGAAAGAAAACAAAATCGCAGGTTGCTTAAGAGTTTCCCCAACACATTAAACAAATGTTATAAAGCAGGCATGGGCAAACTTGGGCCCTCTGGGTGTTTTGGACTTCAACTCCCACAATTCATAACAGCTGGTAGTCTGTTAGAAATTGCGGAAGTTGAAGTCCAAAACACCTGGAGGTCCCAAGTTTGCCCATGCCTGGTTATAAAGCTTATTTCCCCCACATTTCCCTGTTATCTTTTACTTTCTTTCTATGATGTTATATCTCATTATTCAAGAGTAAATTGTGACCAATGTGTTGTCAAACACTTTCATGGCTGGAATCACTGGGTTGCCGTGAGTTTTCCAGGCTATATGGCCATGTTCCAAAAGCATTCCCTCCTGGCATTTTGCCCACATCTATGGTAGGCATCCTCAGAGGTTGTGAGGTCTGTGGGAAACTAAGCAAGGGAGGTTTACATATCTGTGGAAGGTCCAGGGTGAGAGGAAGAACTCTTGACTGTCGGAGGCAGGGGTGAATGGTTACCTTGATTAGTATGGAAAAGCCATGCAGCTTCAAAGCCTGGCTGCTCCCTGCCTGGGGGAATCCTTTGTTAGGTGGTGTTAGCTGGCCCTGATTGTTTCATGTCTGGAATTCCCTGTTTTCAGAGTGGTGTTCTTTATTTATTGTCCTGGACACAGCATATTATTTGAGAACACAGAAATGCTGGACTGCTCTAACAACCACCAAGTCAGACTACACAGAGAAGCCATTGAAATCCACAAGCATGTGGACAATTTCAACAGAAAGGAGGAAATCATGAAAATGAACAAAATCTAGCTACCAGTATTTTAAAAAGTCCAAAATCAGGACAGTAAATAAAGAACAACACTCTGAAAACGGGGGAATTCAAAACATGAAATAATCAGGGTCAGCTAACACCACCCAACAAAGGATTCCATGATTCCCTCAGTCAGGAAGCAGCCAGGCTTTGAATCTGCAAAGCTATTAAATGGTAATCAAGGTGGCCAATTGAAACATTCACACTTGCCTCAAACAAACAAGAGTTCTTTCTCCCACCCTGGATATTCCACAGATATATAAACCCGACTTGCCTAGTTTCCAACAGACCTCACAAACTCTGAGGATGCCTGCCATAGGGTGAAACGTCAGGAGAGAATGCTCCTGGAACATGGCCGTACAGCCAAGAAAACTCACAGCAACCTAGTGATTCCAGCCTTTGACAACACAAAAACTTGGCTGTGGGACCAAGCCTTTGGCCAGTAATGCAGTGCAAAGAATAATTAAGAAGTATGTGCAATGACAATCTGAATGACCTCAATGTACGATTTTTGGATCATGTGATTTTAATATTTATATTAGGATGTTTTTGTTGCTTTGCCTTAGTGTTTAAATGTTGCTTATGCATATGTTCAATGGTTTAATGATTTTGAGTTAGAGTTATATATTAGTGTCTAGTTACTACGATTTTTTTCTATTATATATATGTTGGCAGTGAATTTTTGCCATTAATATGTTGCAAACTGCCTTGAGTTCTCTCCAGGGGTGAGAAAAGCGATATATAAATATAGTAAATAAATAAATATTTTGCTTCCCTGCCCCTGTTTTGCCTACTGGCCCCACTTTTTATTTGCTTGCCCTTGTTTTGCTTCCTTGCCTGTTTTACTTGCTTGTTTCTGTTTTGCTTGTTTGCCCCCTGGTTTTTATTTGCTTGCCCCTCTCTGTGCTTACTTGCAGCTGTGGTGCAGGGGTGTGATGGCCATGGGGTGCCTGCTCTTGGCCTAAAAGCCTGTTGGAGTCATTGCTCTTTGGGGGAGGTCTCAGGGGCTTGGAATAATGGGGGGCTGGTGGAGCTAGAAGTATGCTGTGAATGGGGAGGGGAGCAGTTTAGGGTGGCTAGATCAACATCTCCAAAATAGTTGTGGGAGGGACCTCTTCTGGGGCTTCTTCCGGAGGGAGGGCTGCCCTGAATGCCTCGTGGGTTATACCCTCAATATTGGAAGGCAGATGTCCTGAAGAATGTTACTTGTGTATTGGGTTTATTGCTTTTTTAATGTCTGAGAAGGGAAGCCTGCCTCCCATGATGAGTGCGGGTTTCAGAGATCATAAGCACTGCTTCAATTTCAGTGCTGAAGGCCAGTTACTCAAGCTACCCAGTGGGTTTGCTCTATTTTGTAAGGCAAGGCTTTGGAAAGTATGAAGAGCTGTGGGAATTGATGGTTTGGAGTGCTTTTCGCATGGTGTGTCTGGCTGTGTGAAAGTAGGTTTGTGTGGGAGGTTGTGCTGGAACCCTTCACCTCAAAACTCTTCTGAGGTTATATGATGTTTTGTGATTGTGGGATGTGTTGTTTGTCACCTGGTCTAACATCTATAGCATTTGAGTTGGGGTGAACAGCTGGAAGATCAAGGCCAGTCATCTGCTTGAGGTGGGCTTGGCTAGCTGCTTTGTGTCTCCTGGTGGAGAGAAATAGAGGGGTATAAATAAACATAATAATAATAATAATAATAATAATAATAATAATAATAATAATAATACCAGTGACCAAATTGTATCAAATGGGTCTCACATAATTATCTTTCACCATCTTGGTATGGAGAGTGATCTCTTCCAGATGAGTTCAGGAGCATTTTCTATGTTTGAAAGTTTTGCAAATTCTGGGTGCACCTCTGAATATTGTATACAGAACCTTATAATCAGAGCTTTTAGAGTGCTTGTCCTTGAATGTGGTACCAGGAAAGAATTTCCTCATGTGTCAGTGGTTAACCTGTGAGTCCCCAGATGTTTTGGCCTTCAACTCCCAGAAATCCTAACAGTTGGTAAACTGGCTGGGATTTCTGGAAGTTGTAGGCCAAAACACCTGGGGACCTACAGGTTGGAAATCACTGTATGTGTTCCCTCAATGAGATTTGGTGTGCAGGGGGAATCCAAACATTGAGGAAAGACGTTTTCATAATTCCCCCATTTTTATCCTTATTATCACCACTGCCATAACCAACATGCTTAGGAACAAGATTGCTGCTTGTGGCACCTCTATTTCAGAAACACTTGACATAATGAGAACATATGGGTTTTGCTAATGGATCGAAGGCAGTATTTCCAAGACAGTGGTTCTCAACCTGTGGGTCCCCAAATGTTTTGGCCTTAAACTCCCAGAAATCATAACAGCTGGTAAACTGACAGGGATTTCTGGGAGTTGTAGGCCAAAATACCTGGGGACTCACAGGTTGAGAACCACTGTCTTGGATGCTAAGTAGGGTTAGTCCTGGTTAATCTTGAAAGGTTTTGTGGAGTATATTCAGAGGAAGGTAATAAGTCATCTGTGAATACTCTTTGCCTAAGAAAATCCTATAAAACCCATAGAGTCAACAGGTGACTTGAAGGCACAAAGAATCTTAAGGGTTGGAAGAGACCACCAAGCCCATGTGGTTCAATCCGCCATGCAGTGTGGAAAGAATATGCTGTGTTTGGAGGTCTTTCCAAAGGAACACAAGATCCTTATCTGGTGACCTTCTGTAGTTGATTCTGATACATTTTGATTCTAGAGGAGTCCATGTACTCTTACTATAAAGTTTTCCATCTTGATTTCTTGCCTCAGTCCTGTCCTACTGCTCCCAGTGTTGCACCAGTTGAGTCCAGCTTTACTTAGCAGATTCCTCCAGTAAGCAGAGGACATTACAGTGTTGTACTCTGAATGCAGCAAGCTCTTATCTGCTCTGGTCCTGAATTTCTGAATGTCTAAGAAGCTCTCACATTCCCCAGCTATCTGTCCCCTACCTGTTGTCTGCATGGATCTGCTTCCCTGGCTTTGCTGCAATCTCTGTTTCTAAACAATCCCTTCCCTTCTCCTTCCCTTCCCCCATCACCACCACTACCTCCTCCTCCTCCATCTCCCGCTGGAAGCTGCCAGATCGGCTGCTGCTTCCTCAAGCAGAAAGTCACGTGTTCCCTTTCCAAAGCCAGGCCAAACATTTAAAGCACCAGGCACAGCATGGGTTTCTTCGCTCCCCCCCCCCATTTTCCCCTCCAGGCTTTCCCAGTTCCTTCACTCTTCCTTGGCCCACCCTGCCTGCCACTGACACTCAGGGGAAGGGAGAGAGAAAGCATCAGGAAGGAAAGCAACTCCTATGTCCCATGAAATCTGCATTCGTCCTATACAAAAACCCACAGCTCCAAAGTGCCTAATTTCCCAAAGAGAATCTAGCATTAGGGGTCAACTCATGGACGTTGAGGCTGATCCTTCTTGCATCCTTAATTGAAGGTAGTGTTGGCGCCAACAGCTCTCCCCCGCTTTTGTTGTTTTGAATTCCAGGCTGAGCTTGTCTGTGCCAAGAGGCTGATTAAATCCCACTTCCCCAAGGTGTATGTATGTGTGTGCATGTGCTATATAGTTGCCATGTCTTGTTCTAAGTTGTAGCAGCAGATAGCAGCGTTTACCTTTACAATTGTACTATTTTGGGATTCAGACGGTCCCTCCGGAAAACGGTGTCCCACTGCAAATGAGAATTAGCTATATTTTCAAGGTTGCAAGGGGGAAGGAGACGGCAAAGGAGAAGAAAACAAGCCAGAATCTTGCGTCTGTGCATATAAATCGTCCTGCTGCTTGTAACTGTGGGTTTTTTTTCCTCCATGATTTTGCTCCTAGAGCCCATGACAGACTGTTTATCGGAATATAGAACAAACAAGCCTGGTTCTGGCCTCCTGCCAGCTAGAAACATTTAATGAGCCTCTTGCGTGGCTGCTCTTATGGGGGGGGGAGCATTAACTTGGAGGAGTTTCCAGCTGTGGGTGCCTTTGCCTGTAAAGAGGAAGCTGTGGCATTCGTAAGTTACCACAAAAGAGCTGACTCCGTTGGCCATTTCTATATGTAGTGTAACTCTGAATTTCTTCCATTCCCCAGGGTGGAAAGGCCAAGGCTAGTACTTTGCAGTCATGGGAGGTGGGTGGGAGAGAGAGAGAGAAAGATGCTTCGTAAACATCCTGTTCTGTTCCAAGCCCCTCCCTTGTTCTACTAACCAGATATTGTTCTGTTTCTTGATTATTATTATTTTTGAAAGAGGGACTGACCCAGTTGTTAAAGTTCATGATGAGAAGGGAGATACAACAGAGAGGCTGATGCTGAAGATGTATTTCTATTGCCTGCTGCAAGACAAAGATTCTCATGCAAATGTGGGTGACACAATCATTCATACAAATAAACATGAATGGGTGTCTTGTAGCTGAAGATTGGTGGTCTAGAATGTAAGTGATTGAGGGCCCCTAAGCAAAGTTTGTTTCAGTAAGGAGGGAAATGGTTAGCTTTCTGAATGAGTTGTCATGTCACAGCAGGAGTCTAAAAGGATTTGAGCTTCCAGTTCCTTGAGTAGACTATTACGTGGCTCACTTCCCAGAGCCATCTGGATTTGCTTTCTGAACGTATCCACTGGCTCCACACATCAGTGGTCTACTATCCTTTGCTTATTTGTCTTCGTTTATATGAAATAATAACCTGAATAATAACCATCATAGCCTTCCAGGAGCCCCCGGTGGTTCAGTTGGGTAAGACCCTTGTGCCAGCAGGACTGCTGACATGAAGGTTGGGTTGCTGACCTGAAGATTGCTGGTTCGAATCTGGGGGGGGGGGAGCACGAATGAGCTCCCTCTGTCCATGCAGGGACATGAGAGAAGCCTCCCACAAGGATGGTAAAACATCCGGGTGTCCTTTGGGCAACGTCCTTGCAGATGGCAATTCTTTCACACCAGAAGTGACTTGCAGTTTCTCAAGCTGCTCCTGACACACACAAAAAATCATAGCCTTTTAGCAGCAGGTATGTCAGCACTAGGAAATGTGGGCCCTCCGGATGATATTTATTATTTATTTATTTATTTACAGTATTTATATTCCGCCCTTCTCACCCCGAAGGGGACTCAGGGTGGATCACATTATAACACACATAGGGCAAACATTCAATGCCCATAAACACATCAAACAGAGACTGAGAGACACACGCAGAGGCAAGTTAACCTTCTTCTGAGGGGATGTTCGATTCTGGCCACAGGGGGGAGCAGCTGCTTCATCATCCACACTGACGGCACTTCCTCATTCCATTCCAGGTCGTAAATTAGTTAATCTTGCCTCCCCACTTTATAAGTGGTACCTTATCTCCTACTTGATAGATGCAACTATCTTTCGGGTTGCTAGGTCAGCAACGAGCAGGGGCTATTTTTTATTTTTAATTGACGGGTGCTCACCCCGCCACGGGCTGGTCTCGAACTCATGACCTCATGGTCAGAGTGATTTAAGGCAGCTGCTCAACAGCTGCGCCACAGCCCGATTGGATCTCTCATTAGCCCGAGACGGCATAGCCAAATATGAAGTTGATGGGAATCATAGTCTAACAGCATCCAGATAGTGGAATGTTTCCCATCCTGAAAGAGGTACAGTAGAGTCTCACTTATCCAACACTCACTTATCCAACGTTCTGGATTATCCAACACATTTCTGTAGTCAATGTTTTCAATACATCGTGATATTTTGGTGCTAAATTCGTAAATACAGTAATTAATACATAGCATTACTGCTTATTGAACTACTTTTTCTGTCAAATTTGTTGTATAACATGATGTTTTGGTGCTTAATTTGTAAAATCATAACCTAATGTGATGTTTAATAGCCTTTTCCTTAATCCTTCCTTATTATCCAACATATTCGCTTATCCAACATTCTGCCGGCCCCTTTATGTTGGATAAGTGAGACTCTACTATATATAGGAACTTTTGCTTTGATGCATGGAGTTCAACCAGAAGACCATCTTATTTTTAGCCCCAAAACTCTATCATCGCTCTTGCAGTCAAATCAATAAAAATCCAAATAGCTGCAAAGAACGTGCTTCACCTGTTTTGACACTAAATTTAAGCAGTGTTGTGCTTTTGAATTTTGTCTGAAAAGATCCCTTTCAAGCAGAGTGAAGGGCAGGTGGTTCTGTTATAACTGCTGAGGGTAGACTGCAGCATTGGCATTTATATGACGGGGATGCATCCATCCCCCCTCCTCCCCAGAACTGTTTTATGGCAGCTATCGAACATATATTCTGGCTTTTCACAGGATGCTGCTGCTGAGGATATCCAGCCAGAGATGGGCAAGAAAAGCCTGTTTACCTGACACTAGAAGAGCAGCTTTTTGGAATGCCTGCTGGCAGAGAGATTTGGGAATTGCTGTTTAAACACGTAACATTTCCAAGCCTCCATGTCTAGCTCTCCCGGAGTGCTTTTGTACAGACCTTTTCCTTCGTTATAAGCAACTGTCACTCAGTTATTACTGAAAACCAAGACAGTGTTCTCACCCTGTGGATTCATACCCATGTTTTCATCTCCCTATGAGTGTTTTTAAAGACTGGCTTATGGCAAATATCATGTGTGTGACAGATTCCAGTTTTTCAGAGATAGATTGGTAATTAAATATTACACCCCCTGATTCAGAACAGAGGCACCCGATTCAACTGGTGACTGTATAAACTGCTGCTTTTCTACATTGCTTGCTCTGCTTTGTTCTGTTTGTAGCTTCCCCATTACCTGTGATCTGTTCAATAGTTTTAATTAGAATTTTGGCTTTGTGTTACTCAGAAGCTCATTTTATCTCTGTGCTTAATGCAGATTTTTTTTCCGTGTCAGGAGTGACTTGAGAAACTGCAAGTCGCTTCTGGTGTGAGGAAGTTGCCCATTGAATGTTCAGTGTTTTTATCATCCTTCTGGGAGGCTTCTCTCATGTCCCCGCATGGGAGCTGGAGCTGACATAGGGAGCTCACCTTGCTTTCCCCGCATTCAAACCGCTGACCTATTGGTCAGCAGTCCTGCCAGCATAAGGGTTTAATCCATAGCACCACCGGGGGCTCTGCTTAATACAGATGTGAGAAACATATGTGCAACAAGGCATTTTGAAATTATATTTTCAACCCCAGTATTTTCCAACTTTACTAAGTTGAATTTGGGGACTCTTTGACAGGGACTAATAAATAATAATGTAATAAGAATAATAACAATAATAATAATTTAATTTTTGTACCGCACCTCCATCTCCCCGAAGGGACTCGGGGCGTCTTACATGGGGCCAAGCCCAGATGATTACAATAAACAAAATGAAACAAAACAAAATGTACCAGCTTCCTCTACTTTTGTTTGCCTCAGAGATAAGGTCAAATTCTCCTCACTGGGGCAGATCAGTCCATTGAAAGCACCTACCATGTAAGGATCTTGAGCAGGGTTGCAGAGTGTGTAATCTTTCTGATGTTACTGAATGGCATCTCTGAAGTTTCTTTATCATGGGCTATGTCAGCCAGAGCCTCTGGGAGTTTCAATTTTACACCGTCTGGAAAGATACCCTATTTGCACCATTCTTCTACTGCTCTCTCCTGATTGTGATACAGACCTCCATGCAAGCTCTGTAGGCAAGCTGCTCTTTTTATAAGTGATTTGCCAGAAGTCAGACACTGAATTGTTGACATTGAATAGTGGTCCAACCACTATTCCAAATCCATCGTTATAACTACCATGCATTCTCTGCATTAGAAAATAAGATCCAAGTGTCTTAGACTGGAACACCTGGTTTAGTGGTTATTCTCAGCCAAGGAAATTTCTTGTGCCTTCAAATCATCTGCAACGTACAGGGACCTCTTTTTTGACAAGATTTATTCCGAGATTTGCCATTACCTTCCTTTAGGCTAAGATAATCTGTCTTGTCTAAGGTTTCCCAGGGAGTTTCTGTGACTAGGCTGGGATTCTCTCCCAATCCAGCACTCAAAAAGCTATGACACACAGGTAAGGAAATAGTACTTATAAATCATGGTAACCTTTGCTCATGAATTGCATTCTACCCTATATCCTCAAGATATAACAGAGACCCAGCAAATCAACCACATTAAAAATTATGTGTGCTTTTGCTTCTGTTACCTCAGAATAGAGAGAACATACACTGGCCTGGGCAGAGAAGGAGTTGCAATTCTGTGGGAGTGTTACAGACAGGCTCATAGCTCGGAAAGACAGCAATCAGAACTTTCCAGCCAGAAACAGGATACTTGGAGTTGTAGTCTTAAAAAGCTAAGGATGGAATAAGCTACTGTGTAAAAATGCAGTGCTATCTCATTACCTCTTCAGTTCTATTGAAAATTCAGGAATAATTAATTACAGCCATGAAGACCAGCAACTTTCTAAAATAACAGTAACAGACATAGTAGAAATCTGAGATTGATGTGAGTCATATTTCATGATCTCTGAACTGGCAATTTCATCCTGCTCCGAACAGATTTTATCAGGCTCTGGATGGGAATTGTTGTTTGGACTTTACTTCCTAACAACCCTGGCTACCACAAATGAAAGGCTGGGAGTTGCAGTCCAACAAAATCTAGATGACTGCAAGTCTTCCACTCCTGTCTTAAAGAGAAAGTATTTCGTAACCAGGACCTGGAATGTAATAACAGTTCTGAAAGAGTTCCACTATAAAAGGAAATAGTAGTGCTGTTGTCGTTTTTGTGTGCCTGTCTCATGGCGATGCCAAGGCCACCCTATCATGGAGTTTTCTTGCCAAGATTTGTTCACAGCAGGTTTGCCCTTGCTTTCCTCTAAAACGGGGAAAGTGTGACTTCCCCAGTGTCACCCAATGGATTTGCATAGCTGAGTAGGGGTTCAAACCCTTGTCTCCCAGGGTCCTAGTCTTAACATTTAAATCATTACATTATGTTATGTGATAATTGAAATATAAAATGCCTCTCATCCCTGTGTGCTTTTTTGGATGCATTCTATGTATTCTAGTGTTGTGAATGCTGACTCCGAATGATCATTAGATGAATTACGTAGGATTGTTTTTGCTGGACACAGTGATAAAGAGAGGAAAAATGAGATAAGGACATTCCCTTTTGTTGTAGGACGATTCCGTTGTGGGATTGCCTCCTTTGATAGCTGTGCCAATAATGCCAGGAGAAAAAGGAAGGAGTTTTCTGATGTTTGCATTGCTTCTAATAGATATTCTTCCCCTTTGTTTTAGTGCAGAGGGAGGTGCTGCTTGAGGCAATGGAGATTTAACTCAGTTTTGCTTTTCTCCCGTCTATGATCTGTAGGCCCAAGCTAACAACCACAGAGGGTGTCACTTAAAAGCTCAGGCTGACTTTGGGCGACAGCCAGATGCTTTTCATGAGCACCAAGGTGCCACCAGGCACGTTCAAAGTGAGCCACGTTAGGCAGGTGTTGCCTACCTCAGACTCCCACAGGATTAGTACTTTGTGCAATTTACCCTAGACAGGAATAATGTTTAGAATAGACGAATTGGAGGCTCTCCTCTTAACCCTTCAGAGGTACAGACTAGGGTGATAAATGGCACTGTTATTTCTGAGGAGAGGGGTGACCTGAGGAAGGTGGATTACTCTCTAGGCAAATCAGGTTTAAGATAACTCCTTGATGGTCTTTGTCAGGGAGAAAAAAAAGCTTAGAAAATGTAATTCCTGGATTGCAACCCCATTAAATTGCCTCAGCAAGCATGCATTTTAAAAGGATAAGTGAAACCATGGATAGGTGAAGCTGTATTTTAGTAGTGTTATGTAAGCAGGAAACTTGGGTTGCCTCCCTCTTTGTAGCTGGCTGTAGTAGAAATATAGGAGGGGAGGTAGGGAAAGGCAATATACATTTACCTAGAGAGAAGACAACATCCTCAGAGCAAGACTTCAGTCACAAAAACAAGAGACATTTTGCTAAGTCAAGAAGAATCTGTGACTGCCTGGTCACAGTTAAACTTGTTGCTAGGGCCGTGGAAGACCAATCAGCCATTGGATTATTCAGTGTGGCTGTGGAATAACTTTTGGTCACAGTCCTCAACTTTGAAATTTCAACTCCTGCATTGAGTGTGTTGGTTGGGGCTTCCGGGAGTTGAATTCCAAAACATCTCGCAGGTCAGAAGTTGAAACACAGGGATCCAGGAGACTCCTGAAGCAGAAACAAGGAAATCTTCTTCTTGAGATGTTGCAATGTATATACTAGGATTTTATAACTCTGGCAATCCATGTTCTCTAAACCTGATTTAAGAGGCTTATGGCACAAGAGTTCAAGTTCTCCCAGTAGCAGATGCTGGAAGGAGATACAGAATCCATGTTGATCTGAGGGCAAGTAATTCCCATATTTGCCAGGCCACAAGGCGGCAGTAGATGCTGTCAGTGGCAGATGTTCCGGTTCAGTTCAGGGCTGTTGCTGCATGATGTATAGTGAGATTTGACAGAAGCAAGTTTCATGAGTGGTAGGAGGGGGTGCCGGAATAGGGAATGCCTGCCGGAGGTGTCTGATGGGGGATGTGTGGGCTGCAGTGTCACCCTGGGCCATGCATGCCGCTCTCACTGTGTGCACTCAGAACTGGAGCGGGAGTTAATTGGGAGCTGTCACATGCTGGGTGCATGTGAGCCCCTGCCAACCACGCTGCAGCATCCAGCTCTGCTCTGCCGCTCGGCTGCCCAGGGAATTCACCAGCCAACTAGCTCTGAGACAAACACAAAGGAGCCTCCGTGCTGTTAGCCTGGGGGCACACATGGCACCGCCTGGGCATGCATCAGCCTTGGGAATGGGAGGGGGCTGGCTTAGTCTCCAGGAGAGGAGAGCAGCAGAGGGCAGGAGGAGCTTCCCAGTAGGGCAGGTGGGGGATAGGCAGGGGAAACTGGAATTCCCCTCCATCAGCCTTCCCGCCATCCCTTGTGCGGCTTGCCTTCTGCTGAAGGAGAATGTGTCTACACTAACTCACAGTTGCTCCACAAAGAAAATCACCTGCACAATATTGAAAGGAACTTTGCTAAAGCTTCTCTGTCTTTTCAAGGGTAAAGTCACCTTTGGAAACCCCTATGTAGGTGCAGCTGCAAAGAGATATTTACATTAGAAAAGGAACAGGAAACTCCCCATCCTTTTTCTTTACTCTCAAATCTGTGCTTTTGCAGTTAAGGTTTTGTTGCAACAGTTTGGAGGACCTCTGTGTTATGCCATCCCTAGAAATATTTGAGTAAATAAATTCCTGCAGATGTCCTAACCCCCATGCCTTACAAATACAGCTCTGGGGATATTGTAGTACAGCCATGAAAACAAGAGTCTTTACAGTTTTTGTATTGCCTGCCTATGGCAGTCTCCACATGGGAGATAATAGCAAGGCCTAAGATCCTGACTGTGAGTTATGCCCAGGAGAGTTGGCTGGGTAGGGCCTCTGGGTTGTAAGAATGGAAGGCTAATTTATACATTGAGTCAGGACAGGAGCCTTCTTCCGACACACATTCTGAAGACTCCCGGGACTATTTAATCCACTGCTCCAAAGCAGCCTCTGTGAACTAAGGGAAAGGGTAGCTTGGTTGCAACTTAGGACCTGTGGAACTGAAGATGCTGAAGATGCACAAGGCATAATGAAAGGCTTAATGGGACAGCAAGCAATGGCTTAGCCTGGCTCCTGGGATGACAAGCTTCAGCTTAGATGTTTTCTCCCACACGTGTCAATAGTGCTTCTTCTGAGCCAGACCCACCCTCTTCTTCAGCAGGTTCATTTTCCTGGCCAGGTTGTACCTTCCATACTTTCTGCTTTGCCTGCTTTGACCATATATCCAACCTATTTTCCTAGAAGTGAATCTCATAATGGCACAGCTTGCTGGGAGGGGACAATAGTCACTGAAAGGAGATGAGTCATTTGTTTGTCTGCATTTTGTGTGGAGTTCCATGCTAAGCAGGTGGGCCATTTCAGATACCTACAAGTTCTGGCACACTTCACTTGCTTTCTGCTTGTAATATGAGTAGAGATGAAAGAGGGTATATAGGCACTAGAGCTTTCTCAAAGAGGGCTCTTATGTATCTCTGTAAATGACAAATCCAAGGATGTTTTAGAATGGAGACCTGAAAGTGGTATGAAATTGATATATCTGTGTGGTGTAAACCAACCCATAGGAGTTTATCTCATTTATCTGGAAGTATATCCTGTGGAACGCAGTGGGATCCCAAAATGCATTGGACTGTATTGTTTGGTTGCAGATCATTACCTCCTTACTTGGGAGTGAGTTATTAATATACCTGTATTTCTGATTACATTGACATATGATTTCTTATTGTAGTATATATGCATAATTGTGGGCATTTTATTTTTACACTTATTTTTCAAAAGAGGTATATAACCACACATTTAAAACCATTTTAAATTCAAAAATATAATTTAGCTTGTATTGTTTACTATCTTTGTGTCTACTTTCTTTTAATTGGCATAAAGTCCAAAGCTGTTGCCAACATGTAAGCAGTGTACTTTTTTAAATTTCCTAAGGCTTTTGGTGACTTCTTCACTTGGAGGCTATTTTTTTTTTAAATGGCAACCTAGAAAAGGGGTTCTAAATGCAATAACTTGTTTTCTTGTGTGGCACATAGTTCTACTTCTTTAGTGTTTCTTCCTCACCAACTTTCTTTTTGCTAACTGCGCAGAGTATTCAAATTCTTCATAAACCTGCCAGAGATTCTGCAGTTATATTTAGGGGGAAAGAAAGCTAGGCAATGTGAGCATAATTCAGATGTCACTTGTCAAAATTACCATCCCCAAAGCCAAGAACTGGGTCATTATTCCTGTTGAGTCCATAGAATTGCCAGGGTGATTCAATAAGATCAATGGCAAAGCAGATTCAGTGTTTCTTTGCTTCAGAAACTTGACCCTCCTTGACCCAATAAATCCCACAGGGAATCTAAAAGCAGCACAGGGAAGAGTATCAGGTTGCTAATTCAGTTTCAGGTAGTCTGACTGAAATCCCTCCCCAAATCTTGTTGTTCTTTCCCATCACCCACTGAAATGTTTCCAAGGTTTCCTTTATTTTCAACCACTGCAGAGGTTTATCGAAAGTCATTCAGGGTCATTGTTGGAGAGTTGAGCTGGGACTTGGGAGGCCAAGGATCCTATCCCTGCTTTGACATGAAACATACTGGATGACCTTGGACCAGTTGCTCTTTTTTTCTTATCCAGATCCACTTCACAGGGTTGTTGTGAGTATAAAGTGAGGAGTAGCAGAGCAGTGTGTGTTACGTTGAGATTATTGGATGAAAGGTAGGATATAAATTTAACAACAGAATACAAGAAATAAATACATGGAATGGCTAGGTGGAGCTGTTAACTTTGTTCTTTCTTGTGGTTATATATTGTTTTAGTGGAAATTGTCTTCTGCATATGTTCCAGTGTTCTGTATTTAAATTAATTTTTGGTAACTTAATTGTTTTGTCTCTGGTCATATTATTGCAGTGCATACTATTTACTATACAGTATTTGTGTGCATTTGGAGTAAATTTTGTGTCCCGGCTTTCAGTGGGCCCCCGATCTGTTTCTACTGAGCCTCCCGAAATTGGGAGGGCAGATATTTATTTTCAGTTTTCGGCGATGAACGATCAGTTTGCCTCACCATATAGGGAGTCGAAGAGCTCCCTGGCTGAGGTTGAAGACCCATTGCATTTGGTGCCGGTGGCCTTTCTCCGCAACCTAAAGCATAGGCCCAAAGTGCTCGGGCCTGCAAAACCCTGCACCTGAGCACCGAGTAAGCAGTGCTCCTTACTTGGTGCTCAGCTGCAGGCCCTGGCAGGCCCGGGCGCTTTGGGCCTGCAGGGCCCTGCACCCGAGCACCGAGTAAGCAGCACTCCTTACTCAGCACTCGGTTGCAGGGCCTATGCATGCGGCAATCAATCCAAAAAGCAGATTTGGAGATGGTACCCGTTCTCGCTTGCCTTTTGTATTGAGTTTATGTTTGTTCGGGGGGGGGGGGGGGGGTCCCGTTCCGTACAATCCAAATGGGTGGAACGAAATAGAAACATGAATCAAACGGATGATACAAATACAAGGGCTTTGACTATTGTACAGTCAATGTATAATGTACAATTATCTGAAGTCCTGTACATCTGTAAGCTGAGGAAGGCTGTGAAAAGGTATAGCTGCGTAATTCTGATCAAGTTTGCTAGCTAATTGTGATCTGTCTGGCAAGGACTAGCTTATTAACATGGGAAAAATTGCTGAGTCCTGGATAGTAATGAAGATCATTATAGTATGTACAAATGGGAGAAGGAGATGAACTCTAGCCTGTTTTATCTTTTTCTACTTGGACCCTGATTATTTCTACTATCTTTATTGTCTTTATGTATCTTCTTTATTGTCTTTATGCACCAGGGGCCCCTGGTGGCACAGTGTGTTAAAGCGCTGAGCTGCTAAACTTGCGGACTGAAAGGTGCCAGGTTCAAATCCCGGGAGCGGAATGAGCGCCTGCTGTTAGCCCCAGCTCCTGCCAGCCTAGCAGTTCGAAAACATGCAAATGTGAGTAGATTAATAGGTGCTGCGCCGGCGGGAAGGTAACGGTTCTCCATGCAGTCATGCTGGCTGCATGACCTGGAGATGTCTATGGACAACGCCAGCTCTTCGGCTTAGAAATGGAGATGAGCACCAACCCCCAGAGTCGATCACGACTGGACTTAACGTCAGGGGAAACCTTTACCTTTACCTATGTGTATGTTTACAAATGTATTGAGGCACTGAGCAGAGAGAGGCCTGAATTTCTGGTATGAAACTGCAATGTCCATTTGTCATTGTAAAGTACTTTGTGTAGTATACTCCTACCTAATATCCTTCAAATGGGGTTAACTACTATTCTCATCATCATCACCAGACAGCAGGGCCAAAAATGAGAAAAGCTATTTTGTGAAAGGGACGGTCAATTTTGTTCTGCATTTTGATGCTGAAAGCCACGTTTGGCATTGAGAATTAGAATGGCAAACAGTTCAAGTTAACTTTCCAGAAATATAAAAAAATTGGTATGAAAACTTTGTATCTTTTTTACATTAAGAACTAACATGATTTCAACAAGTAAAATGTCATTAATCCATAGAGTGCAGAAGTTGTGACTATAAATTCTTCTTGGCTGTTGAATTCCCCTATCTCCACTCCAGTTAAAAACAGTTGTTTCTAATCAGTAAAGGGGTCCTGGTGTGGTTTTGTCCTTACTGGGCAGGACAAGCCATTCAGGAAGACTGCACTGTTGTTGTTTTTTCTGCATGAGAAGGTGGGGAAGCTTGTTGTTTTGTAGCAAAGACTGTTTGTGATGACTGAGTATGCCAGAGGCCTATCTGATTCTAACTGTATAGTTTTCTGTCTTCAGTCTTACTCACACTTTTCCTTACAAGGATTTTGCTGGATGAATGGTACGGGAGACAGAATGCAAATTATAATTCCAATTTCTTGACTGAAAATTTTCCTCTGTTTTTTCCTAAAGAATACTTAGGGTGTTTTTAGGAAGAGTGTAATGTGATCCCATCAGTAAGGCCAGTAATTGTATCCAGCCATCCCCCACATCACATTTCAACCTGCAGTGTTTGTTTGACGAACACTTAGGTGTGTATGATTAATATTATTTCCCATATTGCAGTATTGCTTTTAAACAAAACTTTACTTTGAACATTGCAAAGAGAAATCTGTGAAATAGTAAAACTGAGATTACATGTTATTATAGTACAGAACATACATCACACTGTAATAAAAGTTACAATTTTCTTTCCTGTCCTCCTTTTGGAATTCCCTTTTGTTTGGCCATAGACTATATTAACCTTTGGTCTAGTTGAACATATTTCTTCTCAACTGGCAAAGGGTTTGAGTACTAGGAGTTCCCCAGTGCTTTTGTCACTAGGGATCATGGTGTATTCCTTACTAACGAGGATTGAACTGGATGGCCCTTGTGGTTTCTTCTAACTTTATCATTCTATGAGTATATATAATCAAGTGGATATTGAATTACTGAAGCTAAATACCATAACTATAACATCTTCAGGATGCATATAGTAAAGGTAAAGGTGTTAAGTCTAAGGTGTTAAGTCTGATGTTAAGTCTAGTCTTGTCCGACTCTGGGGGTTGGTGCTTATCTCCATTTCTAAACTGTGGAGCTGTCCTTGTCTGTAGATGCCTCCAAGGTCATGTGGCCGGCATGACTGCATGGAGCACTGTTACCTTCCTGCCAAAGCAGTACCTATTGATTTACTCACATTTGCATGTTTTTAAACTACCAGGTTGGCAGAAACTGGAACTAACAGTGGGAGCTCACCCTGCTCCCCAGATTCAGATTGCTGACCTTTTGGTCAGCAAGTTCAGCAGCTCAGCGGTTTAATCTGTTGCTCCAGAGAAGTCATATATCTCTTTAGAATCTGATGCAAGTGATGGATCCTCTCATCAAAAAAATTCACCTACTTTCCAAAGTAAGGGATGGATTAGGGAGAAACCAAAATAATTTATTGCATCTAGTTCATAGATCACTGAAGCCCATCTGTAGAATCCTAAGAGGCGCCTGAGCCCTACATTAAGATTGTCTGATCTAGACTGTGGTTTGCAAAAGAGGGAGCCAGCAATTGTTTAATTTTATGCAAGGTTTCATGAGGACTCCCTGACTATAGAAAAGTATTTTCAGATTCGAGCAACAGGGTGGCAGTGAAGCTAGCAATGTCTCCTTCCTGCTCCATAATTAGAGAAGTAACAGATTTCCTTTTGAACTTATAGCAGTGGAAAGCATCACAATGTTTTCAGACTACATCTTGCAAATAGATATTATGTAGAATCTACAGGCTCTTGCTGAAACTGTGAGAACCCTGAGGTTTGCATGTTTACTAAGCCTTCCATGCTTCATGCTCTTGAGCAAGAATAGATTGTAACTGCTTGAAGCATTTCTCTTCTGTTTCTCTCAATTAGCTGTCTTGCTTTAACCAGTTAGACCAGAATTTCAATATGGCTGCTATTTTGATGGTATTTAATCAAGATCTTGGCTTCTTTTGGCTTACAAAAACAGGCAAATCGCTTCATGTCTGGGAAATTACCTTAACTATATTACTAGGGTTGAGTCAAGAGGTGTGCAGAAATTGCTTTTTTTAGAGTCCTCATAGTGATTACATGAGCTCTAAAAGCTGCATTTCTCAGTTAAGAATGATTAATCAGTGAATTCACCCCTGTATCAAAAGTATGGTAGTAGAATGCACCATCGGGACAGAAATAAAACAAAATGACTCCTATGCATATTGTTGCTCAAGGATTTTTAGAATTATTCTAATGACTTCGAGAAGTTGGATGAAGATTTTGAATATTGATAGGACAGATAATGAGAAGTTGATAATGTTGAAAGCTGATCTACTGTTAAGATGGGAGACTCAGGATTTCCGCATTCAGCTCTAAAGAAATTGTATCATAGATATGACAAGTTATTACAAAATGCGTATAATGGATTTTGTGGGGTTAATATTTAGAAAAACCTACAGCTGCAGTATTAACACCATGCATACATATGAATGGTATGTAAAATGGTTAAAAAGCAAATAGGCAGTGATGTCCACTCATGCTAGTGCATCATAGCTGCCCCAACATTGTTCTCCTCCATAGAATACCTCTGATTATGAAATGTAGTTGAAATTAGGGTATCACTGAGGTCTTCGCCACATATTGGCATTGTGGGGTGGTGTTGGGTATCCAGTAGGGTTCCTTAATATAAATAACATTGCAAGTCAGAGATTACACACAGCAATGTGTTTCTCTGTGTCTTCAAGTAGACTTTATAAAAAATCGTGTCAGAAGTGAATTGAGAAATTCTGCAATTCGCTTCTGGTGTGAGAGAATTGGCTGTCTACAAAGACGTTGCCCAGGGGACACCCAGATGTGTTACCATCCTATGGGAGGCTTCTCTCATGTCTCCGCATGGGAAGCTGGGGCTGACAGACAGGAGCTCACCCTGTCTTGATTCGAATCACTGACCTACAGCTCAGCAGTTCAGCCGGCACAAAGGTTTCTTCCTCCCATGAATCTCACCAGTGTTTCTTAAGCAAGGAATTCTCAGAAGAGGTATTCTAGTTCTTTCCTTTGAAATGCAGCCTAAAGCACCTGGCATTTATTTGTGACCTCCCATTCAAGTGCTCGCCAGGGTGGATCCTGCTTAGCTTCCAAGAACAAATGGTGCATAGGAAAAACATACCAATGGTGCATAGGAAAAATACCAATGGGAGATAAAGTGCCCTTCTCACTTAGACTCTTTGCAGGCTTCCTTAAAGGGGGTTTCTTATCAGTTACCTGCACATGTAGCTTGTGGTTTCCTTCAGTTACTGGAAAGGAGGGCAAACCTGCAGGGCTCCTTTTGCCTTTGAGGGAACATTTTCCCCCTCACAACATTTATGAAATAGGTCTGTGATCTAGAATCCAGGAGAAAAAGGCTGGAGAGGATTGTTTGGGTCTCTCCAGAATTTCCATGAAGCAAACCTGCTTTGAAGACTTGCTGGGGATGCAATATGTGTCTTTATATGACAGGATGGGAATTGGGTAGCCCTTCAGTTGTTGGGACTGCAACTTTCATCATTCCTAGGAGCTTCAGTTTGGCAACATCTGACGCGCCACATGATTTTCACCCTTCTTGGGTTAGGCTACTCTATAGTAGTGGAATTTGGATATGCCAGAGCATGAATATCTTAAACTCCACAGTTATGTTTAGAGCATATTGGTTTGAAACCAAGTCTCACGCACACAGTAAAAGAAAACAGGTCAAAGCAATCGTAAAGGGGGGGAAAAGCAGTAAGCTAAATGTCAGTGTTCAAAACAGATCTCCAGATGTGCACAGCAGATATGACACCTTAAGGAATCCCAAGTCTATAAAGATGTTTAATATATAACAGTGTTTATGTTTGCAAAAATACACAGATACCCTATCTTATGAATATGCATACATGGTGGTTTAGACTCACTCCCTGCCCCACCCTCTGCATTAGCTCTAGCCTCTGGGATTCCTGGGGAAATGCTGAACGCACTAGCAGTACAGTTTCTCCTGCCAGTTCTGCCCCAGGAGGGCAGTGTAGACCCATCCAAGCCTGGCTTCGAGTCCCTCTTGGGACTCTGCCTAGTTAAACTGAATGCTCCCTGCTGAATAGGTATTCCTCCATCTGCCCCTCCTGGATTCTCCAACTCTGGGTCCAAGCAGGAAGGAGCATTTAGCAAGTTCTAATCTTGGTGTTGCAGTTGCTGCTGCTCCCTGCTGGCTTCAGTGGTGGCAGCAGATAACACTTTCCAACTAGCTTGGGATCCAGAAACTGCATGCATGCAAGTGTTCAGCAACAAATACCAAACCAACTGCCAAAGTGTTGTGCTGAATTTTGCTATTATAAAAATAAAAGGAATTTTCCAATTTGTTCTCGCCATTCTTTCTTTGCTCTACAGTTGTTTATGAAGTCTGTAAAATTGATTTAAATTTGCTTTTTGCAATAGGGAATTGTGTTCAATAAGGAAACTGCATCCAGTGATATTAAAATGGGGGGCGGGACTGATTTCAAACAGGTAAATTGTTCCTTCCCTTCCCAATGTAAGCAGCAACAGGTTCTTCCGAATTGCTTCAACTTCACTAAACTGAAGTCCTTTTTAGCATAAGAAGGAGGAGCAACCAGTTCTTGGAATAGAATCCAGCAGGTATTCTGGAGTTGTAATCTAAAAATAACTTTTTGGACTCAGGGAATACCGACATGTTCAGTGTTTCACCATCACTTGTAACCTAACAGTTCTCTTTTTACCTTTATTAATCCTCTCTACCTTCTAGGTTCATGCAGGCTTCCAACATCTTTATTTCCTCCTGTGAGTCTTCCTAAAGCTTCATCAGCCCCTGGTGGCGCAATGGGTTAAACCCTTGTGCCGGCAGGACTGCTGACCTGAAGGTTGGGTTGATGACCTGAAAGTTGCCATCTCGAATCTGGGGAGAGCTCGGATAAGGTCCCTCTGTCAGCTCCAGCTCCCCATGCAGGGACATGAGAGAACCCCCCCCCCCCCCCCCACACACACACACAAGGATGGTAAAACATCAAAAAATCCAGGCATCCCCTGAGCAGTGTCCTTTGCAGATGGACAATTCTTTCACACCAGAAGCGACTTGCAGTTTCTCAAGTCGCTCCTGACATGAAAAAAATAATCTGATTGTTTACTGTATAGTGCCATGCCTTGATCATAACAAATGGGTGTAGTTGTCCATTCACAAAATCAGTTGCATCATGCTTCAACAGTATGCTAACTAACTTGTTCAGTAGTGTGAAGGGGGCAGAAATTTACCTACTACCAAATGTCAAAATTCTTCTTTCAGATGCATGGAGAGCACAGCTTCTTTTGAGATCCTCCAAATAGGCTGCATATGGATTTGTGTATTGGGAGGACTTAGCTTCACTGAGTTTTTTGAAGCAACAAGCTAGGCAATTTTGTGACAAGCTACCTGCAAACAACGCCTAGGTAGCACATTGTTATGGAGCGGTATATTTGACAAACATTATAAACAGTTCAGTTCTTGCAAAGGAACTATAAAACATTGTGTGTCATTCTTTGGAGTCATTGGTGAAAATGTGTGCGATGAAAAGGAGATGATTGGAAAGCTGTAGGCTGTGGCCTTGTGAGCGAAACCTTGTTCCAAAGTTAAGTTTCTGAATGCCATGACTGTTGTTCCTTTCTTCTCTGATCTTTTATCTAAGCTCCCATGTGGTTACCTGCTGGATCTTAAGTCACTTACTTCCACGGCCTTATTAGCCAGTATATCACAGGCATGGGAGAGAACTGACTCCATACTTGTGGGCTAGTCTGAGCTTTCTCTTCTACTGTTGGTGACAAGAGGACATATATAGAAGTAACAAGAAACCAGCCAGTGAACGAAATGCAGAAATGATGGGCAAAGCCACTGAACTGGAAAGTTGCAAAGGGGTGTTGAGTTACATAGTTCTGCATGACTAGCAGTCATATATATTGGAAAATACTGCTTCTACATCATTCACAGTTAGAATGTAGATTAGTTTCTTTGCCAGTCTAGAACCATAGTGTGGTATCCTCCCTTTTTATAAATTTGGCCCGTACTCCTTCACTGCTGTGTTAGGGTTTACATGAGGAATATTTGTGCCAGAGAAATTTCCCTGGTTACTTAGAAAGCATTTCTCTTGAAGTATTTTCCCCCTGTGAAAGCCACAGGCTTGTTCACTTGCTTGTGAGTTCCCTGTCCCACATACCCTATTTCAGAAGCAGTAGTGGAAGAGAAAGTGAAGTGCAGAGTCAGCAGAGGGCTTTTTGGGCCACAGAACAGTCTTTATAAATCTGAATGAGGCTCAGTTGCTGATTATTAGTGTAGGTTTTAAACTTAGTCTATTGTATTTGCATGGTTTCATGGAACTAGCAAAACATCAAAACAACATCCAGATGTCCCCTGGGCAACGTCATTGCAGACATCCAATTCTCTCACACCTAAGTGACTTGCAGTTTCTCAAGTCGCTCCTGACAGGAAAAAAAAAACTGCTAGGTTGGCAGAAGCTGGGACTAACAGCAGGAGCTCACCCCACTCCCCGGATTCGAACCTTTCAGTCAGCAAATTCAGCAACTCAGAGGTTTAACCCGCTGCACCACCAGGTGCGCGCTCTCTCTCTTTCCCTCTCTCTCTCTCTCTATATATAATATTATATATACAGTAGAGTCTCACTTATCCAAGCCTCGCTTATCCAAGTTTCTGGATTATCCAAACCATTTTTGTAATGAATGTTTTTAATATATCGTGATATTTTGGTGCTAAATTCATAAATACAGTAATTACAACATAACATTACTGTGTATTGAACTACTTTTTCTGTCAAATTCGTTGTATAACATAATGTTTTGGTGCTTAATTTATAAAATCATAACCTAATTTGATGTTTAATATGCTGTTCCTTAATCCCTCTTTATTATCCAAGATATTCGCTTATCCAAGCTTCTGCCGGCCCGTTTAGCTTGGATAAGTGAGACTCTACTGTACATATATATATATATATATATATATATGGAATATATTGTTATATTATATACACGTATTATGTAAAATAACAAAATAGCGATTGCATAATTTTATCTTGGCCACATTATTGCCATGGTCTAAAATGTTACATTTATTTAGTTTTGATATTGTAGCATTGGAAGACTGACTCTGGAGACCAGGTTTGACTTCCTGTTGCCCATGGAAACCCAGTGGGCAAGACATACTTAGCCTTAATGCAAGAGAAAGTCAGAAACAACTTGGAAGACACACAACGACAATGCATTCTTGTTGAAATTGTCCTCCAGTTTTAGAACAGAAAAAATCTAACTACTCTGTTCCAATTGACTAAGCGCTGCAGGGCAATGAAAAGGTTTGTTAGCGATTCCTTTTGTGGGTAATTTGCTAGGGAAAGTATCATGCCAGGTATCTTGGATATACATTGAATGGTTGTATGCCTCACTCCACAATAAAATCCACCTGGAGTTAAAGCCGATTGTAGCTATGAAGTGTCTGAGGGCCTGCTAGAAAAGGAAGCATGCAATCTCATGTGGCAGATGGGGAAGGAGAGTGCTCACCACCGTCACCCAAAGCACCATCTCCTGAGAGCCCTGGGAATACGGTGTATAAAGGTTTCTTTGCTGGGGAAAAGCTGTTTGGAAGCTTCACTGATCAAGAGTGACAAAAGGAGTAAAAGCCTTTGGGCAGGACCAGATTGTCAATGGTTCGGTTGGGGCAATTGCTCCAGGCTCCTCCTTACAAGGGAAGGGGCCAACTTCTGAAGGAAAAGCAAAGAACCGCCATCCTCTTTTTCAACCCAGTATTTCTAATATCTAAGAATTTGTGTGTGACTTTGGTAACTGAGTAAACTATAGTAGATCAGACTCATACTATTATAGAACCAAAATGGGTTCAGTTCAGGCACAAAGATCTGGGGTCTGCTGTCCATTCTTCTCCATATTGTATTTATTTAATTAGCTTGTATGCCACCACTCCCAGATGAGGTCATACATTTAAAGCAGTGGTTCTCAACCTGGGGGTTGCGTGGGGTTGTCAGAGGGGTTGACAAAGACTGTCAGGAACTGGTCTTAGGAACTCCTTTGGCAGAGAAGGCTGAATATCTCTTCACCTGTCCTTTTCTTCCTTTTGGGAAACATACAGCAAACCGTCCCACCAAAAGACCAATTTGCCCAATTTGATCATTGGTGGGGTTGAAGGGGCTCTTTGATTGTAGGTAAACTATAAATCATAGCAACTAAAACTCCCAAATGTCAAAGTCTATTTTCCCCAAACTCCACCAGTGTTCACATTTGGGCATACTGAGTATTGGTGCCAAGTTTGGTCCAGATCCATCATTGTTTGAGTCCACAGTGCTCTCTGAATGTAGGTGAACTACAACTCCCTGGGGGAGTAGAGCGGTATATAAATTAAATAAATAAATAATTTTATCTTGTAAATAGCCTAGAGCATCTTGGATGGAGGGCGATTAATAAGTAATTAAATGATGATGATGATGATGATGAAATAAATAAACTCCAAAACTCAAGGTCAATGTCCACCAAACTCTTCCAGTGTTTTCTGTTGGTCATGGGAGTTCTGCATGCCAAGTTGGATTCAATTCCATCATTGGTGGAGTTCAGAATGCCCTTTGATTGTTGGTGAACCACAACTCCCAAATGAAAAATCATTCCCTCCCCAACCCCACCAGTATCGGGTATTTGTACCAAATTTGGTCCAGTGAATGAAAATGCATCCTGCATATCAGATATTTACATCACGATTCATAACAGTAGCAAAATTATAGTTATGAAGTAGTAACAAAAATAATTTTATGGTTGGAGGTCACCACAACATGAGGAACTGTATTAAGGGATTGCAGCATTAGGAAGATTGAAAAACATTGATTTAAAGGAAGGGAGCTCTATATTAGGAACTGCTCCCAAGCCCCAGCCACCTTAATCTTAGCCTTGGCCCTGGGATCTTTGCTTGCAGGACTGGGGGTGGAAGGCCGAAGGTGAAGGGGCCAGTTCAGGAGGGTCTGAAGGAAGCATTTTACTGCCAGTAACAAGTGACAGGAAACACCTGCTCAGCCGTGGCCTTTGCAGTGAACAGAGATTTCTCTCCCCTCCCCTGCTTTTTTCTTTCAACAAATCACAGACTAGACCACCTGCCTTAAAGAGCGGGGTGGTAATTCAGCCCTCTCCAAGAGTATGCATATTGCATCCACCCATAGAATATGCCAGGATCTATTGGCAGGCAACACTGGGTTGTTCCAGTGTGTGTTTGATAATGATTAGGCCTCTGTCTATGAATGTCCAGTCCAAACTGATCATTACAGTGAACTCAGCACTTTATCCCAGCCCTGGTCCTATAATCTCCTTTTTGCACAGGCCCATGCCCAGCCCTCTCCAATTTTTTTTTATCTTGCCCACCTTATCCCTGGTTCTAGTTATTAAGGTTGTTTTGATTTATTTTATGGTTGTTTTATATTCTGTTGTTTTTAATTTGTTTTAATCAGATCGCTATATGTTTATTATGTTTCTAAATGTGTTTTTAGCTTGTACCTTTGTTGTGTTGGACTTGGTACTGTTTGTAAGCTTCCCTGAGTCCCTTCAGGGAGATGGTGGAGGGATATAAAAATAATGAAGTAGTAATTCTTCTTTTTCCTCTTCCTCTTCTTATCCTTAAGTTTGAATATTTGATAGGCAGTCCTATATTTGTATCTGTTTGGGGGCTTTCTTGAGGGGGAGCCAGCAACCCCACATGCCTAAATCTTTTGAGCCTAGGGTCCTCAACGTATGGCCTGGAATTAAACCCAACCTGTGTGCTCATGTTCCTAAAGATATCAGAATCCATTATGCCTCCTGTTTTAACAAAAGGACCAAAAAGGAAAAATAGAAGAAAGAAAAGATCATACTTTGCAATCCTGAATATCTAGCTGTCTCTCCTCTAACAAGGGGGGAAAGCTCTCTGTCTGTGGCAGACACCCACACCCACGTGGTTGGATCAATGGCCATAAAGCTCCGTCCCCCAGTGATTTATTGCTCCCACAGCCCCAGTGCTAGCTGCACAGTAAAAGGGCTGGTGAATTAAGACTCAAGCCAAAGGACCAAATAGAGAGCTGCAGGTGTAAGAGGTGTGTGTGGGGGGGAGTTAGATATGGAGGTTGTTTCTTGTACTTCTTGGCTTCTAAGTATATAGAACAGAGAGATAGGGAGAGAGCAAATTAATGGATCTTCTGCCAGTCATATCCAAATCCTTAGTGCATTTATAATTATTAATTTTCATTAGAACCTGCTATTGGTGCTGGATCTCTTTGAATCCTTTCCTGTAAACTATGTATGAAGCTGAGAATACACTTCAAGAGAGGTCTGCTGATAGGATGCCCCTAGTAGGGCATGCAAGGATGGGAATATGACTCAGCTGAGTGCATATGCAAGGCTTATTTTCCCTTTCCCAAATATTAACTATATGTTCCATCTAGGGATTTGGGGAAAGGAAAGTACATTGATTAATGCTGCTTAAAATGCAGTAATTGATTCCAAAATTGTAAGTGTTAGGAACTGGTTCCTTTTATTGAAAAGCCCGTCAATAAGATAGCAACCTGGTGCTCTCTAGATCAGTGGTTCTCAACCTGTGGGTCCCCAGATGTTTTGGCCTTCAACTTTCAGAAATCCTAACAGCTGGTAAACTGGCTGGAATTTCTGGGAGTTGTAGGCCAAAACACCTGGGGACCCACAGGTTAGGAACCACTGCTCTACTGATGTTTTGGATTACAGTTCCAATAAATTCGAGCCAGTATGGTTTATAGGAGGTATATAGGCCTGAATGACAACAAGTTGTTCATCCTAACTGAAGACTGTAAAGCAAATAGCAAATGAACAATTTTACAGTAGTATCTTTTCCTTGTTTAGTAAGATTAGGAACAATAATATTCCTTTCAACAGCTCATCATCTAATTGCCAATTCTAGCAAGTGACTATGTTTTATGGAGCTATGTTTCAGTTAACAACTTCTATAGTTTTTAGGAATGAAAGAAATGATTGTAGCCAATCGTCTCTGGTACACTGAGTAAAATTGCTGGTAGGTGTTAACCACTGTCAGGTTGTCTTCAACTTATGGTATCTCTATGTATGAGAAACATCCAAGCACTTTGTCATCAACAGTCCTGAGCCGCGGTGGCGCGATGGGTTAAATCCTTGTGCCGGCTGAACTGCTGACTTGAAGATTGGTGGTTCGAATCCATGAGACAGGATGAGCTTCCGTCTGTCAGCCCTAGCTCATGCGGGGACATGAGAGAAGCTCCCTGCAGGGTGGTAACACATCTGGGCATCCCCTGGGCAATGTCTTTGAAGATGGCCAATTCTCTCCAGAAGCAACTTGCAGTATGTCAAGTTGCTTCTGACACGATTAAGAAAACAACAGTCCTGCTCAGGCCCTGAAAGTTTGGGACTATGACTTTCCTTAATGAAAACTATCTGTGATGTAGTCTTCCTCTTTTTCTATTCTCCTGTACTTTAGTAGATATAGGTTTATGTCATGATATGCCCAAAGTATGATTCTCTTCCTGCCAGCTTTTTTCACTGTCCAGCTTTCACACTAAGACATAGAATTCAGGAATATGATGGCACGGACAATCTTGACTGTGGCATTCAATGATCCATCTTTACAGTTGTGGATCTTACCTAGCTCTTTCAAAGTTTACCCTTCTAAGTCATAGTCTTTCTCTTTATTTCTCAACCACAGTGTCTGTTTTGATTTAAGAACCCAAGTATGGAAAGTATTTGAGTATTTCAGCGTCTTCATGATTCACTTTAAAGTTATGTAAATCATCTGTTATCATTATTTTGCTTTCCTAATATTCAACTGTAATCATGCTTTTTCACGTTCTCCCTTGAATTTTCTCTATAGTTATTCCAGTTTATTTCTTTTTTCTGTTAGTAGTATGGCGTCAGGCGAGCCAGGCTGGTGTAGTTTGAGTATGATGACTCTGAATACGGGGAGTTATAATATCTGCTCATCTATCAAAACCCACTGGATAACCTTGAGCAAGTCACATTTCTCTCTGTCTTAGAGGAAGGAAAACCCTCTGAATAAATCCTTGTGATAGGTTCACCTTAGGGTCAACTAGTCGAAAAAGCTTAAAGGCACAGTATGGTTGCATCTTTACATCTTAAAGTGTTGATCTTCCTTCCTCCAGTTTTCACATCTCCTTACTTATAAGCCTTTCTAGATGATACTTTCATCATATGAATTCAAGTAAGAGGGTAATAAAATGCAGCTTTGTCTGAGCCCCTGCCAGTAGGAAACTGTTGTCTTTCTGCATATTCCATTCTTACAGTGGCCTCTTCTTTTAACTATAGGTTATGCATCAGGACAATCAAGTGTTGTGGCACTCCAATTTCTTTTAAAGCACGTCATCATTTTTTCATTAAAGGTTTTTATATAATCTATAAAGCTGATTTACTTTAGAAAATCTTTGGTGTACTCCATTATCCATTGTATGATTGTAATGTGATCCCTCGAATATTTCCTGAATCCAGTATGAACATCTGGCCTTTCCCCCACATATGTGGTAAAAAGTTTTGTGGTGAAATTGTCATTATTGCTGCCTTGAGAAGCACAGGTTTTGATGTTTTTCTCAATACAGTAATACACTGCAAAAGTGGAGAAAAACACGAAAGCGTATATAGCATAGGTGTGATACTATGTTTCTGTACTCCCCAAACATATCTTACAGTTTTTGTTGCCAGGAGCTGAAACACTCTTTCTTGGGAGGCACTGAGTGAACACTGGTTGCTAAATTAATGTAGAGTTCTGGTTAACTGACTTCTGGTTATCTGTATTATCCTACCATATTATTCGATGTGCCAGGCTGGACCTTTGGAGGTGCCCCATGCGCGTTGCTAGGCAGCAACACACACGGAGCTTCCCTAAACCAGCTTGCTGGGAGGGATAATAGGGCGTCCCTATTATCCGTCAGTTTCGGTTATCCAACATTCAGCCCGCCCATTTGTGTCGAATAATCTACTGTAACTCTACTGTAATACTTCTGAACTCCTGTTTATTCAGATACTCAGTTCTCTAGTTTGTGCAATTTTTTGGCCTTGAAATGCTTCTTAGCCGCCATGGATTGTTAGAATTGTGCCTGTCAAGACCACTAATTGCACAAGAAATGGACCCTGCAGAAAGGGATAAACAACAAAGGTTTGTATTCTTTTGGTTCTTATGAGGTTGTTGTTACCAAACTTTGGGTGTACCTGAAAAACTTCCCCTTTAGGTTCTCTACCCATTCACTGTTCTGACAAACCATTTGATGCCCAGCGTTTTGGGAATGAGTCACAAGCCTCTGATGCAGTAATGAACATAATAGGACCAGCACTTCCCAGACGTCATCACTAGAGCTGTAGCAGCTGGCCATGCCAAATAACAGATCTGCTGCTACGGTGTTTCTGCCAGAAGCCATGAAGGTGCTGTGATATGACGTGTAACAAATCCTCCCTGCAAAACCCAATTGGTTAGAGGACTTTTCAGTCAGAGTCAGAATCATCCCTTGCATCTGGAGATGGATGCTAACTCATCTGTTTTGCCTTCCTTGGCACATGTAATGGTTCAGAAGCAGTTAGGGAAAGAAAGTTGAATGCTGCCTTTTATTATTTTAGGAACGCTGTGGTTCACTTACGAATAGAAGAACAGGTTTATGAATCTGACAACAGCTGTGGTTTTTAAAAACTTGATTTGTTAATATAACATTTCCCTACCTATGCTTTTTCTTATTGCATCCAACCAACTTGGCAGAAAAGATGTCTCCTTGCTTCAGGAGCCCAGAAAACCAGGCTAGCACTAAAATGTTCTACATCATTGCAAAAGAGGATCACTTCGTGCAATTTGTATGGAATGTTAAAATTATTTTTAAAGTTGTTCCCTACAAAATCCATTGCTGATCTTTGAAATATGGTCCTGTAATAATAGAATAATAGAATTGGAAGAAACCTCATGGGCCATCCAGTCCAACCCCCTGCCAAGAACCAGGAAAATCGCATTCAAAGCACCCCCGACAGATGGCCGTCCAGCCTCTGCTCAAAAGCCTCCAAAGAAGGAGCCTCCACCACACTCCAGGGCAGAGAGTTCCACTGCTGAACAGCTCTCACAGTGAGGTAGTTCTTCCTAATGTTCAGGTGGAATCTCCTTTCCTGTAGTTTGAAGCCATTGTTCTTCATCCAAATCTCCCTCCTCCCTATGACTTCTCACATATTATACATAGCCAAAATGTCAGTGATAATCTCAGGGGGGGATACAGTATGTTTTTTTCTAGAAACAAGACTCTCGGTGGACATCAATTAAATTATGTTTGTGTTCCGCCCTATATCTGAAAATCTCAGTTTAGTGCACAATAGTAGTTACAGCAATCTATTTGGGAAGGTACCACTTAATTAGTTCATAGATACAATGGTGACATTTTCCCTACTGAGAAAGGCTGTTACTGGGAGACCAATCCAAGCTGGCCCCAAACATTTTGAATCACAGAATCCACCTGATCTGAACTTCTTGTTGAAGAGGTTTTTGGCTATGATAATAAAATCTAAAACCTAAATTACAAGAGAGTGAAATTGCATTTCAATTCACGGCAGGATATGCTTTTATTAACACTTGGATTGGAGATCACCAATGAATGCCTGGTGCTGTAGGCTATATTTCAGAGGAAGGACCTTGTAAAACTGCCTCTGAATATTCCTTGCCTACGAAAACTCAATGAAATGAATGGGATCATCCTAGCTAAACAGGTGACTTGAAGGCATATACAGATACAGTACTTTAGACCAGGGTTTCTCAAACTTTTTTTTTACTGAGGACACCTTTTGGCTTAAGAAATTTTTATGTGTCTCCAGTGGCCCTTCCACACAGCCCCATATTCCAGAATATCAAGACAGAAAATCCCACAATATTTGCTCTGAACTAGGTTATCTGAGTCCACAATGCCATATATCCCAGTTCAAAGCAACTATTGTGGGATTTTCTGTCTCATTTGGGGTCAGGAGCCACAGTTTAAGAAGCAATGCTCTAGACCAGTGGTTCTTAACCCGTGGGTCCCTAAGTGTTTTGTCCTACAACTCCAAGAAATCGCAGCTAGTTTACCAGCTGTTAGAATTTCTGGGAGCTGAAGGCCAAAACATCTGGGGACCCATAGGTTGAGAACCACTGGTCTAGACTTTCTCTCGTCAGCATATTTTGAGCTGGTCCCCCTTGGAGACAGGATACTAAACGTGATGCATGGACAATGCAAGCCTGGCCTTGTACTTCCATGCTTTGACTGGTTCCTCAGAGTCTTGGGAAATGTGTGGCTTGAATTCTGTAGCTCAGATCCTGATAATTAGAACCATGCCTATTGCTACACTGTACCCTAAAGCAGAGCAATGGTTTGTCCCAGTGGCATTCTTTCACACAGCACTTGGCTGAAGAGTGTGTTTGAGATGCAGTATTTCAGCACAAAATCCAAGCCCCAACTCCTTTTATGAAAAAGAAAACAGATGTGTAGCCTTTCAGCTACAGATAAAAATGCAGTTACTCAAACTATGCAGAGTCGGTTCTCCTGCAGGCTTCTTCCTTCGTTTCCTTACCTGCTTAGATGAGTATCTGGCTTTCTAAATGTAATTGATTTCCAGTTCCAACATCTGTTGTGAATGAGACAGTTCCTGGTTCAGTTTTTCCAGTACATGTTGGCTGAGCATTCTAAAAGCATTGCCCCTGCTGTTCTGAAGGCTTAGTTTTGTGGCTAAATCTAGATATTAGTTATTTCACAACAACAAAACAATTTTCAGCTCTAGCCCATGTGGGGACATGAGAGAAGTCTCCCATAAGGATGGTAAAAACATCCAGGCATCCTCTGGGCAGCGTCCTTGCAGACGACCAATTCAATCACACCAGAAACGACTCCTGACATGAAAAAAAATCTGTAGTTTCTATCATCATGGCTTATCCGACTATGGTATACAGTATATCACAAAAATGCTGAGCTTTGTTGGAGCATTTAAAACATTAGCAACAGCAGTAGCACCAGACTATAGTTGTAAGAAGTGAATTTGCATGGTTTCACAAAATAATACAGAGTTCCCAAGAGGTGAACCACCACCATAGAAAATTATAAGTTGTGCTCATTTGCTGGAGAAGTTACATGTCCCTTATTTCATAGGTTAAAAGGTTTTCCCCTGCGTTAAGTCTAGTCATGTCTGACTCTGGGGGTTGGTGCTCATCTCCATTTCTAAGCTGAAGAGCTGGCATTGTCCGTAGACACCTCCAAGGTCATGTGGCCGGCATGACTGCATGGAGCGCCGTTACCTTCCCGCTGGAGCGGTACCTATTGATCTACTCACATTAGCATGTTTTCGAACTGCTAGGTTGGCAGGAGTTGGAGCTACCAGTGGCCGCTCACGCCGCTCCCGGGGTTTGAACCTGGGATCTTTCAGTCTCCAGCTCAGTGCTTTAACGCACTTCCCCAGCCCTTATTTCATAATATTCCAGAATTCAGAATGGCAGTAGACAGATGCTGAGAACACTGTAGCATACCTTATTTCTGGACAGCATCTTATAAGGCTAATGTAAATGTTGGCCTATGACAAATATCATGTTTTTCCTGCTCCTGTATGATTTTAACACCTTAGCCTATTGAAGAAGCCAATTGAGTATTGAAAGTTGGTATGGCATGTTTAGTGCATTTTTGGTTGGCCCAATTAGTTTTGTTGATTTTAGATGTTATAGTATGTTGTGGAAAGGTTCAGGTTTTGAAAAGCATCTCATCTAGTGGGAACTATATATTTAAACTTTGTATATCTTACGATGGCTCGGCTATCATATGGGGTGGGTGGCAAAAGGGAGGTTGTTTTCAACCAATATTATATAAATATTTCAGAAAGATCAATTCTATAGATCAACCTGATATAGCTAATGAGTGGTGCGAAGAAGGGTCAAGTATGCCTATAGGTTACAAATCTGCAATTAGGGTTTTTTTTATTGCATCAGAAGTGACTTGAGAACATACTGCAAGTCGCTTCTGGTGTGAGAGAATTGGCTGTCTACAAAGAGGTTGTCCAGGGGATGCCTGGATGTGTTACCATCCTGCTGGGAGGCTTCTCATATGTCCCTGCATGGGAAGCTAGAGCTGACAGACAGGAGCTCACCCCATCTTGCGGAACTTCCAACCTTCAGGTCAGCAATTCAGCTGGTACAAGGGTTTAACCCATAGCTCCACTGTGGACCCTTGCAATTAGGTATCATGATTTCGAAAGAGAAGGAAAGATGTTAAGAAAGCATGAATTGACATACATTTTCTATGGTATATTTTAAGGCTGAGTCCTGGGCTAAGTTTGTATTCTTTTTTCCTGACAGTGCATTACATGTAAAAAAGTAATAATACTTCTCGGCGACACCATACTGCTCTAGTTGAATTTCTGCTGCAACGTTCCATTGGGATCAGGAAGAAGGTGGTAATTTTGGCTGTCACCTTTCAAGGCTGACTGTGCCAAGTGAAGATACAAATTAAGTTCTATTGTTTTAGCCATCACAATGTGTCACAGACTCAACCCTTCCACATTTTTTAATATATTGGAATCCCAGAATAGGATTCAAGGCAGCTACATGGAAGGTGTGTGTGTGTTCCTTATAAAAAGAAACCAAATCCTGGGTTTTGTGAACATCATTTTCAGCTGGATGGGTCTAGGATAGCTCGGTGCCTTGACACCAATATAAAGCCAACTTATCAATGAGGGGAGTGCCTCAGAGTTCCGTCCTGGGCCCGGTTCTGTTCAACATCTTTATTAATGACTTAGATGAATGGTTCGAAGGCATGATCATCAAGTTTGCAGATGACACCAAATTGGGAGGGATAGCTAATACTCCAAAAGGCAGGAGTACAATTCAAAATGATCTTAACAGATTAGAGAGATGGGCCGAAACTAACAAAATGAAATTCAACGGGGACAAATACAAGATACTCCACTTAGCCAGAAAAAATGAAATGCACAGATTCAGAATGGGGAATTCCTGGCTTGATAGCAGTATGCGTGAAAAAGATCTTTGAGTCCTCGTGGGCAACAAGTTAAACATGAGCCTAAAATATCATGCAGCGGCTAAAAAAGCCAATGGGATTTTGGCCTGCATAAATAGGAGTATAGTGTCTAGATCCAGGGAAGTATATTCTGCCTTGGTTAGATGACACCTGGAATACTGTCTTCAATTCTGGGCAACACAATTCAAGGGAGATGTAGACAAGCTGGAATGTGTCCAGAAGAGGGCTACTAAAATGATCAAGGGTCTGGAGAACAAGCCCTATGAGGAGCAGCTGAAAGAGCTGGGCATGTTTAGCACACAGAAGAGAAAGCTGAGCGGAGACATGTTGGGGGCCATGTATAAATATGTGAGGGGAAGTCATAGGGAGGAGGGAGAAAGCTTGTTTTCTGCTGCCCTGGAGACGAATGGTTTCAAACTTAAGGAAAGTACATTCCACCTGAACATTAAGAAGAACTTCCTAGCTGTGAGAGCTGTGTGAAACTCTCTGCCCCGGAGTGTGATGGAGGCTCTTTCTTTGGAGGCTTTTGAGCAGAGGCTAGATGGCCATCTGCCGGAGGTGCTTTGAATGCAATTTTCCTGGTTCTTGGCAGGGGGTTGAACTGGATGGCCCATGAGATCTCTTCTAACTCTATGATTCTATGATCTACAAATATGCCTCATTGCAGAAAAGCATGCTTTTGCTCTCCTCCATTTTTAACAAGTAGAAATGGAATAGTTAAAATGCCAATTCAATACATTTCTCTGATTTCTTAATTGTGTTATTTCTTGTTGTTAAACTGGTGGCACAATACCAGTTCCACCCAAGTTCAGTGTATGTTTACTTGGAAGTAAGGGATGACAAGAGGAGGGGGGAGGGCCTAGTAGGGTGTATCTAGATGCTGTTTTATATATTAATATGTAAATGATTTTAAATTGTAATTTAATTTAATTGTTTCTAGTGATTTTATGTTATGTTTTATTTGGTTTGTATAATGAGGCATTGAATTTTTGCCTAGATGCATGTTGTACGCCGCTCTGAGTCCCCTCTGGGGTGAGAAGAGTGGGATAGAAATGAAGTAAATAAATAAAAAATAAATTGGAATTAACTCCTGCTAACAAACTCAGTGGGGCCTGCTTGCTAGGACCTGTTTTCACAATAGCACCTTTCTTTCAAGAAACTTCTTCCAAGAAGCATGCACTTCAAACTGTTTCAAAGGCACCCTCACTCCCCACCCACAGGATTGAATTTAAATGATTTGGACACCAAGGAGTTGTACTGAAGGCAATTTGCGGGACCTGGCATGAATCAGGTGGAACCTCCCTCCATCCTGCTTTCAGGCTGGGAGATGGGAGGCTTCTGTTGCGCCGCCCAAGAGTTTCTTCTAAGATGGGAGAAGCCCTGACTGGTACTTCCTTCCCTGTGAGATCCTTTCCTTTTTTATCATCTTAATCCAAGGCAGCTCTGACTGCTTCAGAGAGGAGGTCTCCTTGCCCCACTCCCCAGGCTTTAAGGATGGCATCATTGCCTCCGCTTTAGAGCCTTTCTGGCTGCCTCACCCCCCTTCCCTTCCCTCTCTGGGATTTACCTCTTTCTGTCTGAGTCTCTCTCTCCCTCTTTTGTTTTTCTCAGCCTGGGCATGGAAGGTCCCTCCCTCTTTCATGCGATCAGAGCAGCCCCTGGAGAGGCGGGGAGGGGGAAGAGGGAGGGAGAAAAGGGGGAGGGCCGCCTTCTCCTCTTCCTCCTCCTCCTCTTCCTCTCTCCTCCTCTGGAGCTTCTGGGCCCCTTTCTGAAAGGCTCAGGGAGGTGTGTGTATGTGTGTGCGCCTGCGTGTGTGTACGCAGAGCGTGTGTGCAACAGCCAAGCCTCCTCCATACCCCCACAGAAGGCCTGAGACAGCAGCAGCAGGAGCAGAAGCAGCCATTGTTCGGGGAAAACCTGGCAAACAAAGGACGGGCTTCCTCCTCCTTTCCTCCATCGGAGCCTTCCTGTTTCCTCTGGCTGTTGCTGTTCAGCCCTGACTAGGCCGATCTCTGCTTCTGCCCAGTCCAGTTGCGGCCCGGAGCCCAGCTGCCTTTGTATTATTTTCATTTTGAACTTTTTTCCGGGCTCTTGCCATGGCTGGGTTGGAGTGAGGCGCCCGAGGGCAGGGATGTACTGAGCTCTGGCCATCCCCTGCAGCCTGGCACCCTCACCCCTTTGCCCAACAGCAAGACCCAGGAGTTCTCCCCAGGTAGGTCTCCCGGTGGCTTTGCACGCTCAGACCAAGTTTGGGCAGATCCGGGAATCCTGGGTTGCATAGAAAGGCTTTGGAGATGGTGGTGAATGAGAGGGAGAAGGTGGAGGGGGGGCTCCTCAATGGCCTCTTCCCTCCATGGGGCTTTGGGAGACGGCAGGGATGGGGTCTGAAGGGGGAGTGGGTCTGCCATGTTAAGGAGCCGCTCTGGATACAAAGGCCGCATGGTCTCCTGGTGAAAATCTGACTTGGGATGCATCTACACTGTAGAATCAATGCAGTCTGACACCACTTTTAACTGCTATTGAATCATGGGTCTTGTGATTGCTGAGGCGACAACACTCTTTTGTCAGAGAATGCTCAAGACCTTGTAAACTCATATAATTTTACAGAACTGAGCCATGTCAATTAACGTGGAGTCAAATTGAATTAATTCTTCAGTGTAAGATCAGGCATGGGCAAACTTGGGCTCTCCAGGTATTTTAGACTTCAGCTCCCACAATTCCTAATGGCTTACCGACTCTTAGGAATGGTGGAAGTTGGAGTCCAAAACACCTGGAGGGCCCAAGTTTGCCCATGTCTGGTGTTGATGCACGTGGATGTCACCTAGGAGAGAAAGAAGTCTCTCTTGGTTGCCTTTGTGTTTTTTTCCCCTTTGGATTCACCATCTCATGCATCCCTTTCACTCCGAGATGGTCGGCAAGGATGCTGGGTAACACTCTGTTCCCAGGACAAGTTGGTCCTCTTGGAAATTGGGGGGAAGAACTAAATGAGTAAGATCTTGTTGTGGAAAGGTGGGCACCTTCTGCTTTGGAGGGGCAGCCAGCTAATGCCAAAGTTTCCACTAAAAGGTGTATGGCCAGACAGGTGATGTTGAACTCTCCTGGTGACTTCACAGGCTTTCAGAATGGGGGTGCCAAGAACTTGGCAAGTTGGGGTGCAGTGATGGGGATGGTGTGAGAAGAAGGCACATCCCTGGAGGTGCACCACACTAGCCACTGTTTTATTTTTTGAGAGTGTGGAGAGGCCTTTTCCTCTCAAGCTGTCAGCCTCTCACATTTACCCTTTTAGCAGCCTCTGTGGCCCAGCGGAGACCTTTTCTCCTGCCCTTTGCTCCAATTTATTTCTGTAAATTGACATACCTTCCTCCACACTCAACTGAGGTATTTTTCACCAGAGAAAACACTGTTGCAAGATTTCTACCCCTCTCCCAGACTAAAAGAACAATACTTTCTGGTATTGGTGGAAGAGTGCTGTTTCTATCTTCCCTAAGTGTTGGAGTTGTGATCTGACTGAATGGGGGGGAATATTTTCAAACAAGCCTCCTGATCTACTGAGTTTCCTCTTTTACTTCTTTTTTAAAACTTTTCTTAATCTAAAAGGATTTGGCCCAAATCTTTGAGATTGTGATACTACACCACATCATGGGGGAAACTATGGGGAGTATTTTTTTCAACCAAATTGTCACATTCTGTCATTTTGCTTAAGTATCCTTGTATCCTAGCACGCTTTGATGTACTGTGGAATCCTACCTGGAGGGCTGAAATGTTCATTTGGTATGATCTTTGAAGTTGAAAGTAGCTCCTTGTATCATCTTGCATGCATATATGTATGTAATGTAGCATTTCCGTAATGGAGAACACATTTGTTTTGGAATCATTTGATGGCTGCTAATTCTGTGCTCTAGAGAATGCTCTGAGGTCAGGGTAAAGGGTATTGATCCAATAAGATAACAGTGCTACTCGCATATGGGTTAAAATGGAAGTGTCATTTAGTTGCATGGGAAAGAAGAATGACCCTAGGTGGTTTCAGGTGTGGTAATATAATACTGAATGGCTGTCCATTATAGTTTAGATTGTGTTGGGGCTACGTTCTGAAATACCAGTATAGCCAGTTCTTCACAGACTTTTGCTTCAAGCAGGCCCTGCATACTTAACACTTACACTCTATTTGGTGTGGATAGGCACCACCACAGAACCTGAATTTCCAGTCGGAGTTCCTCCACTTATTTCTTGCAAGTCCTTTTGCAAGTCATTAGAAAAATCAACCATGGAGGGAGGGGGCAGTGTTAAAAATCTAGGCTGCAGGCATGGCAGACTACAGCAAGCTCCTTGTATAACTTTAAGCTTAGTTATCTGAGTGCCTTAAAATCTGGTGCCAGGGAGGACTTGACAGCGTTGCACATACATAAAGACGGCACTCACTATGGAAAATTTGGGAATAGAGATGGGATGCAGCTGCCCTCTAGGATTTGGTGAATAGCTGCTATGATGAAGAGTGACGTAAGGGCCCCCCATCTGTCCTCCAAGATCTAAGTTTTCCCATCGGGTTGTTATACTGATCATGGGATGAATGATGCAGCGCTCGAAAGCAACAATATCTTAGTGACAGAGTGGCCACATGCACTCTAGTACTGTGATAGCATTGGGCCTAGTGAGGGTACAAAGGGGTCAGTAAGGAGGTGGAGAAGCATTTTTGGAGGTTGAACAAAGCAAGTAGGTCAACATTCAGTCCAGCCAAGTTGTTAATCTCTTTGGTTGATTGATATGACCTGGGTGTTTCTGTTTCCCCTGTATTTGAGTTTGTTTGAAGAGGTATGCATGCATTGCTGAAGTGATGATTGATGTTTATATGTTGGCACTGTCTGGGAAGCAGCAATGGGAGAAGTGAAGAGTTTGTGGGTTTCCAGATATTGTTGGATTGTAATCCCCATTACCTTTCATCACTGGCTGTGCTTTTTTTTTTTTTCCGTGTCAGGAGCAACCGGAGTTGCTTCTGGAGTGAGAGAATTGGCTGTCTGCAAGGACGTTACCCAGGGGACGCCCGGATGTTTTTGATGTTTTTACCATCCTTGTGGGAGGCTTCTCTCATGTCCCCGCATGGAGCTGGAGCTGATAGAGGGAGCTCATCCACACTCTCCCCAGGTGGGATTCGAACCTGGCAGCTTTCAGGTCAGCAACCCAACCTTCAAGTCACTTAGTCCACTACGCCATCTGGGGGCTCCACTGGCTGTGCTGAGGAGCCCCTGGTGGCACAATGGGCCACCTTGTGCCGGCAGGCCTGCTGACCTGAAGCTTGCCAGTTTGAATCTGGGGAGGTAAAAACATCAAAAACATAAAAAACATAAAAAAATACAAGAATGTCGCTCCTGACACGCAAACCCCCCCCCCCAAAAAAAACTGGCTATGCTGACGATGGAGTTGCAGTGCATCAACATCTGGAGACCCACATGTTTCGCAGCCTGTTCTAATTCTTGGCAAATGAATAGCAGAGGATAATACATTACCCTGCAGTACAAATATGGTATATGTAATTCTGCTATTAAGCTTAAGGTGGTATGTGTTCCGTGATTTGGAAGACTTTTGGAGAAGATCTTTCTTCCTAGCATCCATGGATCCCAAAAAGTAGTATGGCAATGGTGCTAGTCTATAACTGCCATAATTCCCAGCTGTTAGCCATGTTGGCTAGAGCTGCTGGGATCTGCAGCTCAGAAATGTGTGGAGGTATCCACACATTCAGTACCCCTAACCTTTTTGCTTTTCTATTTCATCTCATCATAATAAATTTAATGTATGCTATACAGATCAGATATTTTTGTAAGTGCTTCTTCATTTTTGTCTTGCACATCATTCAATGTTCTGGTTGAGAATGGAGTTATGCTTTTAACTTTTTGAGTTGCTGAAGGTCTCCCACCAATTACAGGATATCATTGTTATGTTTTGTGGTCTGAGGTCAGTTGCATCTTACATCTTAGAGGCAGATCCAATAAGTAAGCTGATTATTATCCCTGTTGTTCTCTCTACTGGTGATGCAGAGTGATCATAGTGCTCTAACAGTGTGATATGATGCCTGTTATTTAAAAGTATTTCTTAGTCCCTAGAAAATATGTTTTGACTTAGTAGGAATTTCTTGGGGAAGCTTCTTCATGCTTCAACAGGTGGTAGGAATTCAGACTATCACTTTGTTTATATCCTACTTTTCCCCCAAGAGTGGAACTCAAGACAAATTAAGTTCCTTAAATTTGAAACTATTGTTTATAAGAGGTTATACTGTACTTTGATCAGGTCATGCTGGGTAAACATGACTCCCTATGTGAAAGTAGTGATATATCCATGGTTGGATAGATCAATGGTTGCTTCTCTTAAAAAAGATACAAAAATGAAGTGATTAGATGTAGCTTTGTCAGTTCAATTCTGTAGCTTTTGGAAACCAGTCTAATGGAAATGTGGCTTTTCAATTTGCTTCTTTTTTAATTTAAGGATTACACAGTGGAGAGCCCTAGCCCAGACGCTGTAGGCCCTTGGCACTAGATTTAAAGCCTGCCACCCACTCTTTCAAGCAATACCCTGGTGCCAACCTTTGGGGGACTCGTGGTTGCACAACACTTTGCTGATCAAGCTGACAAGTATAATTTTAAAAGCACACAATCTGCCCTTAATTCCTCCTGTATCCTTGCCAAAGGCTCCCAGTTACACAGAGGTATATGTTCAATTTGATTTATTACAGCTCTTCTCTTCTTTCCCTGGATGATACTTGGGCTTTACTAAATAAAGGGTAATTCATATGAAAATTCGAATTTTAGAGAAGTAGAAATAAATGAATGCCCCATTCTTATTGTTATTATTACCATTCCACTTTCCTCTCTTAAAAGAGACTCGATGCAGCTCAATCCATTTTGGGCTGGGAGAACAAATAATGGATGTGCTGTATGCTCATCTACTCCAAAGAAAACATCTAAACTCCCATCACACCCTGTCTTGCGTATCTCACTGTATAGGTAACAATGGGGAAAAATGGAATCTACCTCTTCAGAATGTATGCCAGAAGCAGGAACCACTGGGCATATACTTTATTGTGTCTCCAGAGCATTTGTATATTGTGTTTGGCATTTTCTGTGGATTTTAAAATGATGAATAGGCCCCTTCCAACTCAGTCTGTAATAACGGTTTACTAAGGTTGGGCTTCTAACTACTTTAGGTCTCGGCCTTAAGCATTGCCAGAACATACTGCCTTGGGTTTTAATCCTGTGGAGCAAAGCTCCTAGGGCTACTCTGGTAGAGAAGATAATCCCATAGACAAGTCTGTACGCTCCCCAACTTTGCCCTTCATTCATAAAGCCTCGGTACTGTAATATAGACTATTATACACCAGTGATGATGGTGGAAATGTAGAGACAGACACACATTGATTTAGAAATATAAACAAAGTATGACACCAAATTTGAAGAATGGATTTTAGCTTAGATATGTTTTAAATTTTGTAGAATGTGTTTTTACTCTGTAATGTTACTTGTTTTTTACATGAATTGATGTTTTAGCGTATTGTTTTGGGGCATTGAATTTTACCTATTTATTGTAAGCCGCCTTGAGTCCCCTCAGGTGAGAAAGGCGAGGTAAAAATGCTGTAAATAAAAAATAGTTTCCTCTCCAGAGGAGATCATGCTAAAGGTTCCTGACCACAACTTAGTGATGTAGGAAACTGTCTTGGATCTTTCTGCATTTGATATTACATTCTGGTTTCCTTCTGTTTCTTTCAAAACAGTAAAATAATACCAGTTATCTTCATTAATCAGGAAGACATCAATTTGCCTTCATCCATGGCACATCTTTTCACATTTTAGGGATGTGCTGGACTATATTTTCCACCGTCATCCAAGTTGGAGTAACAGTAGACTGAAATTGCTGTCCAGTACATTTAGAGGGTGCCACATTGTAGAAGACGATCACAAAAAATAGTCACAGAGCTACAAATCATAACGCTGAAATCTGAGTCCTTTATCTCATAAGACTCAAAGTATCTGGCAGTGAATGCCTCATACTACAACCTTCTTAGTTTGTTTTTCTCACCAAGGCCCCTTCTGCACAGCTGTATAAAATCCACATTGACCTGGGTTGTATGGCAGTGTGAACTCAGATAATCGAGTTCAAAGCAGATATTGTAGATTATCTGCCTTGATATTCTGGGTTATATGGCTATGTGGAAGGGCCCTAAGCTGCTGATAGAACTCATGATACTATCCATCTTGTTGACTTGGCTCCACCCTCGCTTTTATTAATTAGATTATGCTAAGCTCTGCTTTTGAAGGCAGTCCATCTAATGTACTGTAATTTATGTGGCTTTACACTTCCATACTTGCCCCAGTACTCACTAACCACCTTGCTCTCCTTTCTCCATAGTGCGGCTTACGCTTTTTAGGAAGAAGTCTGTATCTAATAGAATCCTCTGGACACCTTAAAGGCTAACCATGTTATTCTGGCACAAGATTTTGTGAGCTAGACTCTACCTCTTGAGATTCAAGAATTGATCCTGTGTTAGCACATATGTATGCATATGATCTCAAGAAGAATAGGAATTGTAAACAGTCAAGTCAGAGGAGAACTAATTGCAAAAAGTTCAAGTGGTAGCAATTATGTTAATGCTTAAATGCATATACAATAATTATAACAAGATTTGCAAACTGGCATTAGTGTTAACACAAACATTATGTGTCTGAGAAGCATGTGCTATAATTAAAAAAAAACAACATTACTGTTGTCATGCATCTTCACCTTTGCTGCAAGTCTTCCAAGAGCCCTGCTTAGGTCTTGTAAACTCATGTAAACTTGTGGCTTTCCTTTATCTCCTTCCGCTTCACTGAACATTATTACATTTTCCAATGAATTGTTGCCTTATGTTATGTCCAGAGTTAGACAGCTGCAGTCATTTTTGTGGTTGTCTACCTTTTACTACTGAGTGTTCTGGTTTAATTTGGTATTGGATCTATTTATTTGTCTTTTTGTGATACTTCATAGTATCTGTTAGAACTTTCCTACAGCACCACATTTCAAATTAGTTAGTCCAGTTTCCAGGTCCAAACGTAGAAATGCTATGGCATAGATAAGTCTCAGTACATTTCTTGGTATTTAGGGTATCACTACATTATTTGTTGCAACAGTGAATGTACAGATGCTGAGTGAATCTTTAGGATTTTGAAGCTCTGGAAAAATTAGGAAGGGACAGCTGGCTTCATTATCTGCAGCTTTGGGAAGCTTTGGTGGTCCTTTACCTTTAGTTCTCACGTTGGATATGTAGCTTGAGACATTTCCAACTTCTAGGAGTTTTTCATCTAAAGCAGTGGTTCTCAACCTGTGGGTCCCCAGGTGTTTTGGTCTTCTTCTCCCAGAAATCCTAACAGCTGGTGAACTGGCTGGGATTTCTGGGAGTTATAGGCCAAAACACCTGGGGACTCACAGGTTGAGAACCACTGATCTAAAGGCAGTGGTTCTCAACCTTTGGTCCTCCAGGTGTTTTCAACTTCAACTACCAGAAATCCCAGTTAGCATACCAGCTGTTAGGGATTGTGGGAACTGAAGTCCAAAACACTTGGTGGACCTAAAATTGGGAACCACTGATCTAAAGGGAGGCCTGTTCTTTCTTGCATCCTGGAACCTGTCTATACCTCCCTTCTTTTGGGAAAAGAGAGAGAATACAAGCCACCCTTGACCTCCTGGCTTAGTTCATTAGGAGTAGAAAGAAGAGGATCTTAAACATTTCTCTTTTCTTATCTGGTGCTTCCTTTCCTAGCAAATTGTGAAGGGTATTTTTCTTTGAACATTTCCACATTTTCTTTACTTGAAATGTGTCAGAATCTAGTTTTGCTTGGATTTTCTTCCATCTGTTGAACACAACTTTTCTCAATAGATGGAGGAAATGCTTGTCTGTAATCTTTTCATAACTTCCTTGTCTCCTGCTATCATATAATAGGTGTCCCTAATGATTAGTGGAGTGAAATGAGTGTGTATATGTGTGCAAAAAACAAAACCACATTAATAAGAGAAGCAAAAAAAGAGAGGAGTTCTAGATTCACACTCACTCCTCTCCAGAATGAAACTTTTTCAGAAGTGGCTTGGCTACCATTATTGCAGTGCTCAGTCCATTTCTTTCCTTAGAAGCTCATGCCAAATGTTGCATCACAAGAAGCCTTGATCTCTTTTTGGACAAGTTGTGGCTCTCCAGGGGCCCTATATATGGAGAGATATAATGTGGGATACAGAATATTTGTAATATGAGTGATGTGTGGAAAAGTAGTTAAGAATGTTCCTTTTTTTGAAATTAATGCAGAGTGTCTTGGTGATTGCAGAAAATGTTAAGTTATTGAGAAGCACCTCAATTAAACTACTATTATAGTTTGGTCTGTTCTCTTCTCAGGTAATTCAGGATTAAACTGTGTAATCAATCCTGCAAGAATGTTAAGTGATCTGAGATTTGGTTCCTCTAAGTATTTGTTTCTAGTGTTATCAAATTAGAGTAATTACCTAAGCAGATGCCTTTCCTTGGATTTATTGCTGCAGTTGTTTACTCTGATTTAGTGAAAAATATTTGTGCTCTGTAAAGGGATAGTAAGTGGCCTTGTAATACACATTAACTACACTCGGACATCATCCTGATGAAAGACTCCCAGGAAATAACTAATACATACTTGTTCCTCTCAAGAATCTTTCATCGTGACAGCTGTTACGGGGTTTACCTTAGTATCGCTGCAGCCTCTCGTGTTCCTGCTATGTATGACTAGGCTTCCAAGTCCAAATATGAAATGCTGACCCTTAATTTAAGTAGCTTGAAGCTCTTTCCAAAACACGTTCAGCTTTGGCAAATGTCCAGCAGAAAGGAACAGATATTGCAAGCACTATCCTGATGTCCATACAGCAGGATGGTCCTCTTGTACATTTAGGCAAAACTTCTGAAGGTAATATATTAGCTATTAGCATCAATAAAATTAGCCCCTGATGGAGTAGTGGGTTAAAGCCTTGTGACTTGAAGGTTGGGTTGCTGACCTGAAGGCTGCCAGGTTCGAATCCCACCCAGGGAGAGCGCGGATGAGCTCCCTTTATCAGCTCCAGCTCCATGTGGGGACATGAGAGAAGCCTCCCACAAGGATGATAAAAACATCAAAACATCCAGGCGTCCCCTGGGCAACGTCCTTGCAGACAGCCAATTCTCTCACACCAGAAGTGACTCAGGTTGTTCCTGACACGAAAAAAAAATCAACAAAATTCAATGGTGTTAATTCTTTTTTTGTTTTTGCCTCAGTTATCGTAAAAGTTATAAATTACATTGCTTGTTAGTAATACGTTACTAATGTGTTTATTTTAAATATTTTAAAAGCTAATTAAATATTTAAAATGGCTGAGAAATTTCTAATCAACAAAATAACTTGAAGTCACAAGAAATATTACTCTGATTTATAACATTGTCCTTTTTACAGTATTAAAAGTAACAAAGTTGACACTTGGTAGTGGTGGCAGTAACAGGTAACATCATTATTTGCAAGGCTTTACCACAAAGTTCTAGGTTCAGACAACAGGTAGTGCCTCACAACATTGTAACCTGAAATCATACAAGACTTTAATAGTCAAGACCAACTCTTTCCTAAGCAGCCTATATAAAACACTTGTATGCTATAGTCATCACTTTTGGGGTGGAGGGTTGGAAAATGGAGACAGAGTGGGTGCTGTTCCATTGTATTTCTGTGTCTCATTGGTACAACCAAGTGTAATGCAGTTCTTATTCTGTGAAAAGCTTCCTGAGAACACCACAGGAATTGTGATTAACGTGGCTGAAGAATCCATGAAACCACAATATGTTATTCTCTGACCAAGGACAATTCTAAATGCTTTAGAGCAGTGGTTCCCAGACTTCAGCCTTTTAAGTATTTGGGATTTCATATCCCAGAAAGCTCTGCCAGCTTGACCAACAGGAATTCTGAAAGCTGAAATCCAAAACACCCGGAGAACCAAAGTATGGGAACCACTGCTTTAAAGTGTAGTATTACCTGACATACTAATGAATTTCTGTACTTTTTTTTTGGATTACAGCAGAGTCTCACTTATCCAACATAAACAGGCCGGCAGAATGTTGGATAAGCTAAAATATTGGATAATAAGGAGGGATTAAGGAAAAGATTATTAAACCTCAAATTATGTTATGATTTTACAAATTAAGCACCAAAACATTATGTTTTACAACAAATCGACAGAAAAAGCAGTTCAATACATGGTATTGTTATGTAGCAATTACTGTATTTACGAATTTAACACCAAAACATTGCAATGTATCGAAAACATTGACTACAGAAACATTGCTACTAAAAGGTAGACTGCATTGGATAATACAGAACGTTGGATAAGCGAAGGTTGGGTAAGTGAGATTCTACTGTACTTCCAGACCATAGCCATCTAATTGTGTGATACATTCTTCGTATGAGAGAAGTAGACAAACTAGTGCTTTCCAAATGTTTTGGACTACTGTTTATATAATCCCTTGGCATTCCGGTTTTGTTGTGATCCAGAATATCTGGAGTGTGCCAGATTGGCTACTCCTCCAGTATATGAAGAAGAATCAAGTAAAGCACAGTATTGAATAATGCCAGAAAATTCTTCTACATCAGGAGCTCAACTGGCATAGAAAGCCAAGGTATGAAAGATACACATATTGGCCATCACATTCTTCATGCTTTGTAAGATTTCCAAGTACACCCCCCTGAATTCACTTCATGCATGGTGTGTTGCAGCATCATATTTTTGATTTCGTAGCATTACCTAAAACGAGAAAGTTGCCCACATCTTTCACTACAGACAAACATCCAGGGCACTGAAAGGAAAGAGGCAGCCCCAAATTCCCTTCTACGTTTTTGTTGTCAGACTACAGTGGAATATTGACTTCCTGTCGTATAGTGACTGTGCTCAGTTTTTCTCTGCATCACTTTCTATTTGTTTCAGTAGTGGAGTCGTCCAGCTATACAAGCACACACTTCCTGGGCAGAGAAGTGTTTTAATAGATGCTTCCCATGCTATTTCTCTACAGATCAGAGGAATATTCACACATTTTCTTCCCTCCCCATGAATTGCTGTCCTGTGAGGACGAGACCCTGAATATAATTGAGGAGTGTTTAGCACTCTTACAACTACAGACACTTTCTGCTATCATTCCCTTCTCGACCATTGTTGATCTTTCTAGTTTTTGAGTCACCCTTATCATTAACTAATTCAGAGTTGGCCTCCAGGTGACATAAGTTGCTGTTTTTTGCATTAATGTAGGGTAGCCACTTCTTTTTTTCTGCCCTGTGCCTTGACTCATCCCAAGAGCAACATAATAAAGTAAGTCTAGAATTGTTTTCATTTTGTGCCCATCAGCAAGTAGTTTGTCTAGATGTCCTGAGGTGGAGCACCTGCCTGCCAGTCCAAGCATCTCCCCAAATCGAGATTTGGGTCTGATACTATACTATACAAGACACTATACAAGCAAAAACATTTACACATGCATGCTTCCTCCTGACCTAGTATCTATTTTTAAACTACCCACCCAACACTTGCATTGCTGTATAACCTCTGCCCACTTTGTAAACTGTTTTCAGTGGGATGGAACACATGATTGAATCAGTTTTCAATATAATACTGGAATATTTTGATCCTTGTTTCTATTGAGCATTCTATTGAGCACTTAATTGTGCCCCTCTATTCTGGAATACTGTCCCATTTGAGGGAGATATTGACAAGCTGGAAGGTGCCAGAGGAGGGCAACTAAAATGATCAAAGGTCTGGAGACCATGACCTAAGCGTCTTAACAAGCTGGGTATGTTTAGCCTGCAGAAGAGAAGGTTAAGAGGAGACATGATAGCCATGTGTAACTAAGTGAAAGGATTCCATAAGGAAGAGGGAGCAGGCTTGTTTTCTGCAAACCTGGAGATTAGGACCTAATAGAGCAATGGGTTAAAATTACAAGAAAGGAGATGCCACCTGAACATTAGGAAGAGCTTCCAGACCATAAGAGCAGTTCAACAGTGGGACTCACTGCCTCAGAGGCTCCTTCTTTGGAGACTTTTAAACAGAGGCTGCATGATCTTCTGTTGGAGATGCTTTGATTGTGCTTTTCCTCTATGGCAGCGGGTTTGACTAGATGGCCCATGTGGTCTCTTCCAAGAGCCTAAAACATATGTATTAAAGTGACAGAATGAAGTCTGAAGGTGAGGTGGTAGTATCATTTTCAAATGATCCACCAGATATGGTTACTGCCAATAAAGAGCTTGTTTTAAACTGTCTCTAGTTTATTTTCATTCTCTTTGTCAAATTGTATAATATATGTTTAGTCTGTTTAAATTATTGATACTGTTTCATATTTTTTAAATTGGTCGAACTGGTTGTATTGTATGTTAATCTAAGATTATACATTATAGGACAGGCTTTAAATATATTAATAATAAAAATAAATAGCGATACATGCAGAAGAAAATGCTAGCTAGGTCCTCTCCTTGGTATGCTAGCTTTCTACTTGCACAGTGTGATTCCCCAAACTACAGTTTGAAGCAGTGTGGTGCATTCATTTTAATTTCTTTCTAGGTGCATTGAGTAAACTAGACAAACATGTTTGTTGTACAGTTTGAGCTTTGATAAGATGTCAAAATTGGTGGTGATGTGGAAGCAATAGTGGATAGTGCTGTAATAGCTGTGGGGGCATTTCTCACTGGCAGAAGAAGGTTGTGTGGCATTAAGGGAGAAAGGAAGGCAAAACTATTCTAGCTCATTAAAATGTATGTTTGATTAAAGTGTGAGTAGCCAACACAACCCAGTTTTAATCAGGCCAGTCTTGCTCTGCTAAAAGTTATGTAACACTAACTTCGAAGTTTGATATAGCCAGGGAAACCAAAATAACTCCTTTGTTGTCAACCTCATGGCAAAGCTTTGTCCTATTTCTGTGAACAAGGAGAGATATGAATCTCCACAGTTCAGATTTCACACTCATTGATCTCCCTCTTTCCTTAAGATGGGATGCTATGACCACTGTTGGAAGGATGGAGATCCAAAGCCAGGTTATGCTGTGCTTGTGATAGCTTTCTCATGCTGGGTGTTGTGGATCATGATGGCACTTCAATGTTGATGGGTAGGCTGTATTCCTGTTGAACCATTAGCATTACCTCTGGACCTTGTTCAATGACAGATCTTCTCACTGGAGAGATGCCAAAGCTCAGGTTCACCCAGAAACCAGCATTCTATTCTGGTAGCCCATATCATAATTCTAGATTATAGGTAGGCAAAAGATGACCTTCCTGATGTTGCTGTATTGAAACTCTCATCAGCCCTAGCTAAAGCTAGCATATTGAGTGATGTGGAATGCTGGGAGTTGCAATCCAGCAATATATGGAACACACATTCCATGTGACTTCTTGGGGACCTACTGATTTAGGTGACACAAAGGAATTTAGGGATTTCTGTATGGGTTGAGTATAACACATGCTTGACACCAGAAGTGGGGTTTTTTTTAAATTTTAAAAAGATTTTATAATACCTATATCTGCATGTATGTACCGCGTTTTCCCAAAAATAAGACAGTGTCTTATATTAATTTTTGCTCCCAAAGATGTGCTAGGTCTTATTTTCAGGGGATGTCTTATTTTTCTATGAAGAAGAAATCATATTTATTGTTGAACAAAAAATGAACATTTATTATATACTGTACAGTAGTTGTCATCACAAACCAACATAACCAGACAAACTGAATCCTATCAAGAATTTCTTGTTACTACCATTATTTCCATGTACAACTAGTATGTACATTTACCAATCCTGCATGTTCTGGTGTTCTGTTTGGCAGGTGCTGAGCATGCTTCCAAACAAAAACTTTGCTAGGTCTTACTTTCGGGGGAGGCCTTATATTTAGCAGTTCAGCAAAACTTCTACTAGGTCTTATTTTTCATTGATGTCTTATTTTCGGGGAAACAGGGTATATGTATTGAAATAGCTTGGAGATGGGACTCAAGTCTAAGCATGAAATTAATTTATTTTCCATGAACACAGTCTACAGATAGACCAAAGGTAATTTTATACATAGTATTTTAAAAATAATTTTGTGCATGAAACAAATTATGTGTGCATTGAACCACCAAAACGCAAAGGTGTCACTATCTTAGCATCTCATGTGGACAGTTTTGGATTATTTCAGATTTCAAGATAAGGGGTGCTCAACTTGTATATCCATTGACATTGCAAGCTGGGGGCTGGATGTTGCTACTGTGGATGGATGTTTCTGATTAAAAACCTCCAGTTGCTGAATGCTCGATAAATGTAATATTCATGGATCTCTTCTATTGTCTATTTAAAAAGAATCAAATACCATACCAATATAATACCAATCAAATAACATATTTTGTAGCTATCATGTAAAGTTCTACTTCACCATCCTGCAGTGAGTCTCTACAGATGAAACATCTATACCTCTGGGGTCTATCATATGATCAGTTTTTGCCACAATCTTCCCTATTATGTAAAGGCTGGTGAATTTCAGTGCCTTGGAGAGAGCTGAGATACAGGATGAGCATCCATTATCCAGAGATGTGAAATATCCCAAAATTCTTCACAGTGTGTACCATCACTTTGTTTTTACATGGTTCTGTGTAGACAAAGTTTGTTTCATGCACATTTTTTTCATGTCAGGAGCGACTTGAGAAATTGCAAGTCGCTTCTGATATGAGAGAATTGGCCGTTTACAAGGATGTTGCCCAGAGGACGCCCGGATGTTTTACCATCCTATGGGAGGCTTCTCTCATGTCCCTACATGGGAGGCTGGAGCTTACAAATGGGAGCTCACCCCTCTCCCCAGATTCGAACCGCCGACTTTTCAGTCAGCAATCCTACCTGCACAAGGGTTTAACCCATTGTGGCACTGGGGGCTCCCGATATCATGAAAACATTGTATAAAATTACTTTCAAGCTATGCACATAAGGTGTATATTAAACATAAATAAATTTTCATCTCCAAGATGAAACATCCGGGCGTCCCCTGGGCAACGTCCTTGCAGACGGCCAATTCTCTCACTCCAGAAGCAACTCCGGTTGCTCCTGACACGGAAAAAAAAAAAAAATCTCCAAGATATCTCACTGTGTACGTGTAAGCAAATATTGTTCACTATGTTGTCAAATTATTCGGCATTTTAAAGCACCTCATCTCTTTAGGTCTGTGAAGATCTTTTTAAACCAGGATTTATAGGTCTTTATGCTGTAATAACTTTGTGTTTTGAAATAGTACTTCTATGAGACCAAAAGAAGGTCGCAGACCTGATGAATAACCAGTAAAATCTCCTAGAGACTATGACCACTATTAACCATTTTGGAACAAAAACAATTGTATCAAACTATTAAAAGGGTTGAGCCCAGGGAAACCTTTGGAGGGCTGCAAAAATAGGCTTAAGAGATCTCCTGACCTCCATGATCTACAACAAGTAGTAAGTTTTTAGACCGGTTGCAGCTGTTAAAAGCCTCCACCCAGCTTCCTGTTCTGTGTAGGACATGACAAGATAAGCAGTGTCCTTATGTGACAGATAGGAGTACTAGCTGCTGCAGTCTGGATGTTTGCTCTGTAGGGAGAAGAATCTGGAGGATACAAAAACAAAGGGTTTGTGGACACACATTGTTTCTACATTCTTTAAAACCCAATTGATGCATTGTAATGATGGGTCTCCTCACAGAAATCGAGAAAGTGGTGAACTTAATTTCTGGATTAAAATGCTCTTCGTGCCAAAACACTTTTAATTGTGCTGGTGGTATCACCTATATATTCAATGGGACAGTAGTACCATTTGATGTGGTTAGTTTGTGGCATACATTACAGCAGTGTAGATCTTTAGCATAAGTAACTATGCATTCAATAGCTCTACTGTATACTTTGGCTCAAAACAATTTGAGGTGTTTCATTTTGTTCTGATGGCAAATTGTTTTAACTCAGCCAAAACCAATGTAAGAAGACTTGCTCCATTGCCCTAGAGCAGGGGTCCCCAAACTAAGGCCCGGGGGCCAGATGCGGCCCATCGAAGCCATTTATCCGACCCCACGGCACAAGGGCAGAAGGGGGTTGGGATAAATGACCCAAGGGTTCTCTTCTTCTCTTACAACCCTTATTATTATTTTATTATGACACAGCAAACAAGATAGATACGCTGGATTTCATATCATAAAATCACAAGTCGAACACTTCCCAAGTGTCTAGGACTGTGTGATGTATTTTCGGATGATGCGCGCAGATCCCAGCAGGGTGGCCTTTTGCAGCTGGCAGATCGTAATAATAATAATAATAATAATAATAATAATAATAATTATTATTATTATTGGCATTGAGGCTGGGTGGCCATCTGTCAGGGGTGCTTTGCTTGTGCTTTTGGTGCACAAAGGCAGAAGAGGATTGGACTAAATGGCCCAAGGGATCTCTTCCAACTCTCTTTATTATTATTATTATTAGTAGTAGTAGTAGTAGTATTAGTATTAACATTGAGGCTGGGTGGCCATCTGTCAGGGGTGCTTTGCTTGTGCTTTTGGTGCACAAAGGCAGAAGGAGGTTGGGCTCAATGGCCCAAAGGGTCTCTTCCAACCCTCTTTTTATTATTGTTGTTGTGGTTATTATTATTATTAATTATTATTGCTCGGTGGTCAACTATAGTCCGGCCCTCCAACGGTCTGAAAATCATGAACTGGCCCCCTGTTTAAAAAGTTTGGGGACCCCTGCCCTAGAGCAGGCATGGGCAAACTTTGGCCCTCCAGGTGTTTTGGACTTCAGCCCCCACAATTCCTAACAGCCTGTAGGCTGTTAGGAATTGTGGGAGTTGAAGTCTAAAACACTTGGAGGGCTGAAGTTTGCCCATGCCTGCCCTAGAGTCCCAAGCTGCAGATTTAGCCAAAGGATAGAGCTTCAGGAATTTTCTTCTGCAGCATGTTGAAATGATGGAGACTAAATTTGTTTGAAAAGGATTAGAGAAAGTTGAGGAGGGTCAAGCAGCCATCATATACACTGGAATAGCAGTTGGTAAAGACAGGCAGTGGATGTTTGCAATCTTCTGGAGATTATGGGCTGGATACATTTTGTAACACAGCTAGACTGAAAGGACCTGGTTCTGATTCAGCAAGCCAATTCGTTAGTATGGAGGGTAGTGGTTTTGCTAGCACTTTGGTGGGGGTTCATTTTCCAGAGTCCGTCCAGCAAGCTCTAGTTCTTGCCTTGTCATTTTAATAGTCATTCATGCTAGGATAGGACTTTCAGGGCAACTTGAGAACAGGCCTGTTCAAAGAGAGTTTGGTCAATCTGTTAGATTTGGGGGTGATGCTTTAGTTCACTGCTTGTCACATATTTTTGTAAGAATACAGTGTTCCCTCCCTACTTTGCGGTTTGCTTTTTGCTTCCTCGCTGCTTCGCGGTTTTTTCTGAGTAGTGGCGCATGCGCAAAAAGTGCCACTTTCCCTTTTGCGCATGCACCCTCTGTCTCATTGGCGTCCAGCTGGGCTAATCTGGATGCCGATGAGAAGGAGACGCATGTGCAAATGGGAAACTGGCAGGCGCTGGAGAGGAGGCCGCCAAGAAGAAACGCAGGAAGAAGGCTTAAACTTAAATTCCAGCCAGCTTTCCAGCTGTTAGGAACGATGGGAGCTAAAGTCCAAAACACATGGAGGCCCAAAGGTTGGGAACCACTGGTTTAGCCTAAGATGCTTTATTTCAGCAGTATAATCTAAGGAAAAGGGAGAGTCCTGTTGATGCCACTGTCAAATAGAAATTCCTGCTGATCTACTGCACCCACATACCACTCATCCCAGTCTTTCATGAAGCAGATTTAACATAAATATTGGAAATACATGGTTAGGAGAGGACACAAGTAAGGTGTTGGATTTGTGGAGGAAGGGTACTAGAGAAGAACTGTAAAATGTGCTTTGTACAATTTTGGGGAATGGTTTTGGTGTAATCAATCTGCCCTGGGGTAAGGGGAGCTTGAGATCCTTTTCATGCCGTGTGAGCCTTGGTCCTTTCTTGCTGCTGATAATTTCCCTCCTCTGAATACGTCAGTCCAAGGAGATGTGCTCCAGAGTACGATCCTGTTTGAAATATCTCTTGTTAAAGGCTTTTTATCTGCACAGTCCTGGATGCTTCCTCCACTGTTTGGTTGCATTCACTTGTAATGTTAACCTATCTGCCAGGATTACAAGGGCAAAATATCCATTTCCTCTTCTTTTGAGGATACCTTTCAAAGCTTTTCTTTCTTCTGGATTGTAACTGCAGCTAATCATGACACTCAAACCTGATCAAATGCCTTGAATTGAAACAAGTCAACTTCAAACTCTCATTTGTGAAGCAGACTGTGTCAACAAACCCTAGTTTTAACAAGTCACAGCTTGTTAAGATCAGATGTAACACTGAACTCTGACAGATTTGAAAGATAAAGTGAAATTTCTGTTTTCCTTAGAGCTACACTAGAGGAGGAAGGGAAAATTATATGTCCCAGGGAAGCTGTGAGCTTGAGGCTTGCTGTGGCTTGCCCTCACACACAAAAGCCCAGGACTAGTATTGATGGTATATAGTCCCTTGGAGACCATGGATGCAATGCTTGAGAGAGTGATTCTGGCTGGAGTAACTGAAAACACACACTTGACTCTGATGAGGACTTTGGCTTTTGGTCCGCATGCTGCAGAAGAAGGGAGCTTGGACATCTGTAGTTAGCAGGTCTAAATGCTGCAGGAGGTCCAGGGCAGCCAGACTGAGTGACCATCTTGGTCAAACTGGATTGAGTTGGGTTTGCAGCCAGCCTGGCAAAGGCCATTACTCTCCCAGCAGCAGATGGTGCCTGTCAAGGGATGCTGGGAGGGGAGGAGCAAGGTGGTTGCCTTGGTGATTTCTCCATCTCCACAGCAACGGAAAGGTCACGCAGAGGGTCCCTCTTGCTCTCTTCCTGTTCAGGAAGATCTCTCTGCGCCCGAGTCAGAAGGTGGGGCTGGAACAAGGGGCTCTGCTGGGGTGGACATTGGCAATGGTTGGCATGGCTTCCAAAGTGAAATGATGGTACATTTGAGACTGGGTTGCAGCAGGTCCAGATGCTCTTAGATTGGAGTCAAATGGCATGTGAGTGAGAAGGAACTCCAGAATGCATAAAGTTCATCTTCCCAAGAGAGAATAACTTAATCATTGTTCATGTGTATGCCAGGTCATTTAAATCTGTGTCAAGCGAAAATGGCATCCTGCTTTGCATTGAGCAAAAATCATTTATGGGAACACACACATTCCTTAATTTATACCATTAGAGACTGAAGGAGCTGCAGCTATGTCTAGGTACAACCAATGTCTGTGGATGGTGGCAAAGAAGAGGTGGAGCAGTTTACTCTGGGACATCCTATGTGTGTGAGACTTTGTTTCCAGGGTAGTCATTTGTTTTGGAACAAAGCTAGAAAAATTCATTGAAAAGCCCACCAACATTTGGTGCATTCTCGAAGCCATAGTCCCAAAAGTGACTCTTCAAACTTTGCTTTGGAGCAGCTACATGGAGAAGAATGAATCTTACTAATGGGACAGCACATTCATCAAAAAGCATTTAGTATAGAAAGTGCACTCATTGCAATATTTTGATCACAACTGTGTAGTTCAGCATTGGCAGAAATGTATATGGGTGAAATGTTGGGATCTGGAAACCTTGAATCCTATTGCAATTACTATCCCCTACAACATTTGAGCAGAGGCCTTCTTAAATGCAACTATCTCCTTCTTTCTCCCCAACCTCCATGGTGGGAATTGTGTGTTGGTTCTCTAGACCTTCTCATCTTGAATTAAGCAGCCAGGGCCAATGACTGGGTGCTGAAGGTGAAGTGCTGTGGAATGTGCTACCCAGACAGGATGGCACCTGGCAGGGTTATAACAGGTCTTTCTAGCTTGGCAGGGCTTGTTGTATTGGTACATTGGTTGCATTGGTATGGTGTTTCTTCTGTGGGAAATAGAAGCCTAGTCTGTTCTTCTAGGCTGAAGTACATTTGTCAAGTGAATGAGAGGAAAATCCATAGCTATGCCATAATAAGTGGGGCACAGTGGGGAGAAAATCCAGAATATGTGTCACTAGACTGCAACGCCTGTGACATACATTGATGGAGCAGCCAATGGAGCCCTCTAGTGACACTTTCTGGTTGGTTGCAGAAATCATACCTACCTTGTAAAGTACAATAGGTTGCATACAAATATTCTAAACACAACAGTCTCCAGGTAATGTGGAAGAAGATACTGTACTCTCCTACCACGTTTAAGCTCATATCTATCCCTCCTTTGATCCACCATTCTCCCATTGCCTCTCCTGGGCTCCATACTGTCCAGCAAAATTTCAGTAAAACTTCACTTGCAGAAGAGGCAGGAGAAATGGCTAAAGAAAAAGATCTAAATTGGTGATCTCAATATTGGCAGAACTTCCAAGGTTTTTCTCAGATATGTACAAAGAAGCCATTCATAAATCTGTATAACTAAAGAGGGAAGATGAAGTAGTGGAACAAAAAGTAGAAATAGAACAAATATGTTCATAGTTGCCCCACAAAGGACAAAGGGGTTAAAATGGAGTAGCAAATCCATGTTCCTGATCTAATTCTTTTAGTCATGGCAACTAAAACTGCAGTCACGGGGCTTGTTGTCACACCTTTTGTGGGTAGTCAGCCGCTCCCCTCCAGACATTCCCATTGCCTCGGCACTATAAGAGAATTTTGCAAGATAAGTTGCTCTCGTTGCAATGGCGTAGTAATGGTGAGGCCGCTGACCATATTTTAGCTTTTGGGGATCACTGGTGGTCCACGGACCACAGGTTGGGAAACACTGTTCTAAGGTTAGACTAATTTTTCATGAAAGAATGCATGAGAATGAAGTTATGTGGTATTTAGCACTAGAAGTAAGAAGTGAATTATAACACTACTTGAACACTTCCAGTCTTTTGGGATTTAGAAATCACAATCAGATCTAGTATTTGGGTAGGAGACCACCAGCAAACTCTTATTTTTTTATTTATTTCCAGCATTTATACCCCGCCCTTCTCACCTGGGGGGACTCAGGGCGGTTTACAACAGTTGGCAACATTTAATGCCAAGAACATAATAATAAAACAAAAACAGTACATATAATCAATTAAAACTATAAAAATACATCATTAAAATACATCATAACAATTAAAACATATGTAAATTAGATCCATTGGGTAGGGTTGGTTTAGGAAATAATATTTCCTCAAATTCTGGAGAATAGCAGCCAATCCAAATTGATAATGTTGGGCTAAAAGAACCAGTGATCAGATTCGTATTCATATATTCCGTTTGGGAGGGAAAGCATAAAGGTGTAGTTTTCGTTGGAGATTGCTACTATAGACAACATTTTATTTAAAAACTAATTGGAGGATGGACATTATGTTCAAGGGTGGACAAAGTGGAGGTTGCATGTGCAGAATTCTCCACAGATTCTGGGCCAACAAGATCAATTTTGTCATATTTTTCCTTCACTTGGCCACTATGTCCAGAAGAGGACATCTCTGAAAACCAGGAAGTGAACCAGAAGTGACTTTTAGGTCATTTCTGGTTTGCTTCCTGTTGTTAAAAAAGGTCATTTCCTGTTATAATAAACATGTTCTTTTTTGAAGGGATGACAAAAATGCTCCCTCATCTCTAGCAACATTTTATTGAGGAAAAAAGTTTTGACTTCTGTTTAGGAAAGGCTGTACCAAGGTCTCCTTGGGGAACAGTCTTACTCCCTAACCTCTAATAGTTGTCCAAACCTATTACATAGTTACGATATTTTTAGTTTTTAGTAATGTTCTATATGGGCTGGGGGGGGGGAGAGAGATTAGACAGGAGGAGTTAACTCGGAAATTTAACTAAATTTCAACCCACACTTCCCTTGACTCTGCATATGACCTTGCATGAGTCATATGTCAGGTCCCCTTTCTCCATCAGCACATAATAGAACTAATAACCTCACACTGCACCAGGAAGGATGTGAAATACTCGGAATGCTTTGATATTATGATAAAAGAGGTTCTCACAGTTTGCTTCACTGCTTGTAACTGCCTACATTTACCAGATAAAGGACTTTGTGGCAGATTTCTGGTAGTACGTAAATGGGAGGGAGCTATTCTTTTCTTCTTGGAACATATAACTTTTAAGATCTTTCCCTAAATCTCAAAATGACTGCTGAGTGTCTAGAAAATCTTTCCTATCTTGATACTTTTTAAAATAAATGTTTAACCATATATCCCCTCACTCACAACCAGTGTCACCAGTGGCTGTCTTGATTGAGAATGATAGGAATTGATGCTCTCCAGATGTATCAGACAGTAAATAGGGGAACAATAATCGAGATATAAACCCCACTTGCCTAGTTTCCAACAGACCTCACAACCCCTGAGGGCGCCTGCCATAGATATGGGCCAAAAGTCAGGAGAAAATGCTTCTGGAACATGGCCATCCAGCCCAGAAAACTCACAGCAATCCAATCCAGATGTTGTTTGTGATAGTGGTGGAAATGTGTGTACCTGGTTTGCTAATGGCAAGCATTTCTAGAGAATTAATTTGTAAAATCTTGAGATGATAGGAAGGAATGTTCTGTTCCAAATTGCAGACCAGAGATACATTTGAAAAACTTTGCTCCATATAAAAGCCTCGTAAAGCTATTACTGCAGGAAGAGGGGGGAGGGAGTTAATGAAGTGTTTCCCAGCATTTGATTCTCTCCAGATTCTGTTAGCCTACAACTCTTGTGATCCCTCATTACTGGCCCTTTTGGCTGAGACCCTCGGAATTGAAATCCAGCTGTATTTTGGTCCAACTGGATGGGAGCCACCGTATCCCATTAATCTTTTCCCGGCTGCACTATTTGCAGCGGAGTATGTGAAGGAGAGGAACCCCTGGTGGGGCAGCGGGTTAAACCACTGAACTTGCCCAAAAGATTGGCGGTTTGAATTTGGGGAGCGGGGTGAGCTCCTGCTGTTAGCCCCAGCTTCTGCCAACCTAGCAGTTTGAAAACATGCAAATGTGAGTAGATCAATAGGTGCCGCTCCAGGCGGGAAGGTAAAGGCACTCTATGCAGTCATGCTGGCCACATGACCTTGGAGGTGTCTACGGACAACGCCGGCTCTTTGGCTTAGAAATGGAGATGAGCACCAACTCCTAGAGTCGGACACAACTAGACTTAATGTCAACCTTTACCTTTATGTGAAAGAGGCAGAATGAATGAAGAGAATTATTCAAAAAGTTCTATTCTAGAGCTGTCCTACGTTTTTGCTTTTCCTGGTTCTTTTTATAAGGAAATGACAGAATTGATAGAGGATGAGGATTGTAAAACAACCTCTTGGCACTGATGTTTTACATAAAGAGCCAGTATCCCATACAAGTTTGCATATGGCAAGACGTTTCCAAGCAGTAAACTATCCACAGCACTTAGCATGCTGGAAACCAAAGCACTTGCAAGCGTTAAAAATCACAATAGTAGTAGGGTAGCACTCACCAATACTGATTAAAATATTCATCTTTTCTCAGGAACTCTGCTACTATTTCCATTGTACATCTACACACAAAAGAGTTCGGCATTGATCTGGGGATGTATACATTTTTGTTCCCTGGGAACAGGGAATGCTTCCACACTGAATAGTGACCACCTTTGCTCTCTGAGCTCAAGATTTGTGCTCTGGGTTCGTCCATCATTCAGCTCAGTAGTCACACACACAATGAAATAGCACTCACAGTCTCAAAATGACCCTGACCAAATACGGTATTGCTTCCCTTCATTTCAAACTCCTCTAAAATTGGCTGAAACATCACTTCTGGGTCTGGAGAAAAAACATACCCATGCTACTTACTTGGTTTGCTTGATGATGGAAATTGGCCCATGTACCTGGCACAGTTGCCCCTGCTTGCTCTAAGAAGATGCAGTAGATTCCTCATTTACTATGAATGTGGTACCACTTTTTTGATATTGAAAGCAGCCTTGCAAATGTTAGTGCAAGAAAGAACATCCCTGCCTCCTCCGCCAGCCTTTTTGCATTGGTTTTGCTAACAGCAGTTTCCTCCTGCCTTAGACTCCTTTCCCTAACTTGAAAATGTAGCCTTGAGTTGGACAGTGGTTAGTTTCCCTAGAACCCTTCTCTTTTCCTCCCAAACCAAGTGGGATTTAAAGCTACTGTAGTGTTGTGTGATGTTTCCACAGTTGAGCCAGGCATAGCATTGTGCTTTGAAAAACTTTTGACCTCTTCTCTGGGGCTTTGCATCAGAAGGAAGGAACACACACATCCACAGCCTTTTGCTCTGTTTCCTTTGCTGGGGAACCACACAATGCAGTAGTTATGAGAGCTATTGTTATGCCTTTTGGCTTCTGGAAGTGTAGAAGAAAGTACAGCTGCTGTAATGCTCTGCTGTGTTTTCCTGGCTTGGGGAACCTTATATTTCCCTTTACCAGTGATCACAGTGTGGCAAAATGTAACCAGTTCATCTTTATGTTTATGTTATGCCTAATGTAACATATTGCATTACGACATTTCTTTTGTCAGAAGGGGTTGAGTCATGAATTATATGGTAGCAGGGTGGAAGCTGAAAGAACTGTAACATCATGAAGATAAGACAGATATGTCATTCTTATGGTCTACTCCTGAAGACGTTGCCTTTATTTATTGTTTTCCCCCCTCCTTTTGTCTTAGGCTGTTCCTCTAAGTCATTCAAGCTGTACTCTCCAAAGGAGCCCCCAAACGGCAACGCCTTCCCCCCTTTCCACCCAGGCACTATGCTGGATCGAGATGTGGGGTAAGCTTTCCTTTATATTAACCTTTACACAATTACAAAGAAAGTAAGAACATCACAAGGAATACAAAACACACACAATCAACACTGCAAGAGACTCACAACATGCAAAGTGAATGAGAGGCTCTTTTGTGGTACAACTTTGTGGGGTGTCCTCTGCTTCTCCCCTCCAAAAGACAGCTAAGCCCTGTTTCTATTGCTTTTTTCTGGTCATTTGCAGATTTGCAGCCATAAGCTAAGGCTGTCCTTTTCCCAAATCAAATGAGTGAAGCTCAGCATGCAGAATACTGAACACTACCCTTAAGCCCTTAGCCCAGTGGTTCTCAACCTGTGGGTCCCCAAGTGTTTACCAGCTGTTAGGATTTCTGGGAGTTGAAGGCCAAAACATCTGGGGATCCATGGGTTGAGAACCACTGGCTTAAGTCCTTAGCCCTTCTTCCCAGCTGATTCTGCAGCTTCTCTTCTTCCTAGAAGAGTGAAAATGATGAGCAATTCCAATTCTAGAGATACAGGCACTAGAGAACAATGGGATCTCTTGTATCAGGGTGGGTAAGAGTTAGACTTTCAGATTCCTTGTGTTCAGATGCAGACAGGAATGTGTTTGTGGGAAGAAACACAAATTTTGCAAGTTAGATATTGATGGGAGAAAGCTAAGAATTTGTCAGTGAGGTGGAGGAGAAAGGTGGAAAGGGGAGTCCCAGGTCCCAATCCACTGCTGGCTTTGCAAATGCCCACACCTGGCAGGCAGCTCACAACTAGCCATGCATTTATCCTTTAGTTTTACATGGTCACGGTAAGGTAAGCAAAGAATATGAAGAGTGAAGGAAAGAAAATAAAGACCAGACAAAGCTGAGAGATTTAAAATTAAAAGGTACTGTATAAATTTTAGGTTTAAAAAAAACAAAACCTCAGAAATCTAGGTCAACCTATCCATGGGTATCTTAATAAAAATGTTATACTTTTTTGATAAGAAGTGGATGCAAGGAAACACTGGAGAGATATGGGATATCAAAAAAGAAACCATCGCCTTTTCTGAGTAGAGTGGTAAAAGGCAAGAGGTGAGTCCATCGTGGGAAAACCTAAAAGAAGCAATGAGAGAGGGAGAGGGTGAAAGGGTGGGAGAGGAATAGTCCCCTTCTCTGAGTAGATTAGGGAATGGTCTTCTTGAATGCCTGGATAGGAAACTGGCAACTGGCTACCTGGGGCAGTTCTAGCACCTTCCCCTCTCCATGGAATGACCTTTAATTATCAGTGGATCATATCAAAATCCATAATTTTGGTCTCTAAAGTTGCTCTCGATTCACACATGGGATTGACTTACATGTGAATATTTGTGGTAGCTTAAGCACATAATGGAAACAATGGGCCGGGCTTTAGCACAGCAGGTTAACCACCAGCTGCAATAAATCTTGCCAATCGAAAGGTTGGCAGTTCAAAGCCTAGGTTGGGAGTGTGTGCTTGACCTTCAGCCCAGCTCACTGCCCATCTAGCAGATTGAAAACAGCTGTGAGTAGATAAATAGGTACCGCTTAAGCGGGGAGGTATTTTAATAGCACCATAAGGAAATACTAGAAAAATGCCAGCGATTACAAAAGGAAGAAGTCTGTGAACAGGGCTCTTCGACATGAAGGATGGAGAACAGCACCCCCTGCCCTGGTGGCTGGAGTCAAGCACAACCTCCAGGATGCTGAAAATGGGAAATGCCTATATACCTCTTATCTGTTCTGTTGTCTATCCTGACTATGTATAACAGCATTGAATGCCTTATATATGTTCTGTGATCCACCCTGAGTCCCCTTTGGGGTGAGAAGGGTGGAATATAAATACTGTAACTAAATAACTAAGCAGTAAAAATATTATAAAGAAGCCCAAAGACAGAGACATCCCTGTCCTTTTCCAAGTAATCTTTCTGGCTGACTCTTTGCATAGTAATGAACTGATATGGGCAGGACCTTGGTTAATCCATCTTGTACTGTCTTTATTTCTTGGCAGACCAACTCCTATGTATCCACCAACATACCTGGAGCCTGGAATTGGGTAAGAGTTTTCATCACTATTCCTTTTGCTCATTTGCATTAGCTAGAGTAAAGACAGGTGCAACTTGGCAAGTGTACTGGCAACAATTTGGGCAACTGCAAGACATTCATTTTAGGTTAATGAAACTGTGTTCAGACTGGTCTACTGCAGCTGAAATGTTAAGTTTAGCTGCACTCAAACAAAACCATTAACTTATATATGAATGCAGTATGTATGTATTTAAAAACTTTTAAATGTTGCTAATATTCAGAATAGAAATGTAAGACCCCACTCACTAAGTGTTTTCCAGTGAGTTAATGACTGTGTAGGGACAAAAATTCAGATTTACCCACTCCGTTCTACCCATTGTGTCTTACCAATGTTCTACCCATTGTATTTCAAAGGTAGAGAAGATACGGAGCAATCTTTAGAGCCTTGTGCTTGGGACAAAGCATTTTTAAAACTTCAGAATTCTCTCCCTGTAGAAATATAACTAGTGCCATTGTGCCAATCTTTTCTATACAAAGTCAAAACATAATTACACAGGCATTTAAAAGTGATTATATTTTTCAGCCAACTTCGCTTGTTCTTGGTGATCTCCCGATTGTATGTTGTAATGTATTATTTTATAATGCTATACTACAGGTTGAGTGCCCCTTATGCAAATACTTGGAACCAGGAATGTTTTGAATTTGAGATTTTAAAAAATATGTCTGTGAAATATTAATTAAAAAATTAGTGCATGCTTAAAATTAATTTTCTTATTACTTATTGGCAGGAGGCACACACCGTATGGCAACCAGACTGACTACAGGATATTTGAGCTCAATAAGCGACTGCAAAACTGGACAGAGGTACACTTTTGTGGGGAGGCTTCAGTGGTTTCAAAGATGGGGATGCTGTCACCATAGCTGGGGAGGGAAAGGGGGAGTCTAGGGCAGTAACAGAATATGTCAGTCCCTGGTGCAGTTGAAGTCTAGCTGCCTCTTTGAAACTTTTCCTATCCTCATAGATAACTCCCCTCCTCTTTGCCCACAGGAATGTGACAATCTGTGGTGGGATGCCTTCACCACTGAGTTCTTTGAAGATGACGCCATGTTAACAATCACCTTCTGTCTGGAAGATGGACCAAAGAGATACAGTGAGTCCCTGGCTGGGGTGGTTGACATTCTCTACTATCATAGGCTCAAGAGGCAATTTTCATAATTTTCCAAAGTGATGTTGTAACGGGATGAGAGTTCAGTTGCATACCTAAATGATACCCAGTTTCTCTTGAGTTAACCCGTCCAGAGTAGTCCCTCCCTCCTTCCACTGCTGGCTATAACATTGGGATCTGGAACGTAGTGCTTATAGCTCTATCAGAGCCACTTGACTTTGCAGAAGTCATGAAGAGGGGATCCAGAAGAACATGGTACATTGTACAGACATTGAGGGATAATGATTGTTCCCAAGAATTGGGAATGCCAGCCCACCAGATTTCCTGAACTTCCAGGAAATCTCTCCACAATCCCTCATCATTTCTGGGTAGAATTGACAGTAGTGTAACAATGTCTGGAGAGTCATGTAATTTTCCATTTCAGATACACTACTTGCAGGGCTGTAAAAATCAGCTTTTTATTTTCATCCCACAGTATCCAATAATAGCTCTGGTGGAGTCCAGTTGCCTCAATGGACATTTAATACCTATGATATTGCTAAGTGGCCATAGGTTTTCTAGCTGAAACTGGAGGTCATTTTGAGCAGTTGAAAATTAGCTTTGTTTGAATTGTTTGAAGAAAAAAAAATCTCACTTACTTGATGTTTTCAACATCCAAAACCAAGAACCAGCTTAGATTTCCATTTTGAATAACTTCTATTTGATTGAAATGCAGTCTTGTCCAAGGTTTATCAGAAATTGAAATAATGTATTATGTACATATGTTAGCCATGCGGCAAAATTATATATGTGTGTGTGTGTGTTTGTGAGTGAGTGATACTTTTTATTAGGGCAGTCAAAATACATCAATAACAGTATGCTGACTTTCGAGCTATCAGCCAGAATTGTTAAAAACCATACAGGAGAAGTGACTCTTGCATCTAAATGGAGATATTTAAGATGATTTTGGGAGAGGGTGGATGCAGCTAGAGCAGTGGTTCTGAACCTGTTCTCAACCTTTGGGTCGCAGATGGCCTTCAACTCCCAGAAATCTTAACAGCTGGTAAACTGGCTGGGATTTATGGGAGTTGTAGGCCAAAACACCTGGGGAACTACAGATTGAGGACCACTGAGCTAGAGGCACAATCTTTAACAGGATTGGGAACAAAGGCAGTAAAAGCCACGTATTAAAATTTCCATCTTCATTAGAAACCCAAAAGTACTAGTTCTTCCAAAATCCTCCAGTTTTCAGAACGATTATTACAAGACTGTGTTTGTCATTTGTTTATTTTATTTGCATATGTACACACACACATATATATTGCTTTTATCCAAAAGCTTTGAAGCTGTAAACTTTTCTAAAACATAAAATTTGCATGGTAGACAGTTTTGCATATATTCTTACGTGGTGCAATAAACGTCAGGGTGGACTGAACAGAGAAGGTTTGCGTAAGTAAGTTGTTAAAGTGTATCAAAAGCTATGAATAGTTGGAGCACGTCAGAGGTCTAATGGAAGAGCATTTGATGTACTAGGTATCATCATATTAAATGCGATGACTGTCTGCCAAGTGGACATCAAGAGCACTTGGGCTATCAAGAGGGCCTCATGATCCCTTTGTTTGTTCAGCAAGCACACTCCTCTTTATCCTCCATATTCAAGGAGACTGGCAAATTGTTTCAGAATGAAAATGTGTGCCATCTCTATTTAGAGCAAGGGTGGGCAGTTACGGCTGGGGCCAGGAAGTCCAGACATATGGTCTTTGGTTCTGCAGTTGTTGTCATCATCATGATGGACAGTAAGCTTGCTGCAGGGAGAAGCAGCACAGGCATCCTCCTTCAGGCCTTCCATAATCTGGAGCAGGGTTTGAACCTTTAATTTGGTCTCCTCTTTGTAGTGATTTCCTTTTAGATCTGTAAAAGTTCCATTGGATGGTTGGGATCCTCTGTGGGGGGAAAGCTCCATCCCTAGGAATGAACTCCTGAATTATGGCTGAAAAGTCACTGGTGTTTGTCTGCCTTTTCTTCCCTCCGTGCAGCGATTGGCCGTACCCTGATTCCCCGCTACTTCCGCAGCATCTTCGAAGGAGGTGCCACTGAGCTGTATTATGTCCTGAAGCACCCTAAAGAGTCCTTCCACAACAACTTTGTCTCTCTCGACTGTGACCAGTGTACCATGGTCACCCAGCATGGCAAACCGATGTTCACCCAGGTGAGAGAGAGTAGCAGCCTGGGCACATGTGCTCCACTTTGCAGCAGTTTCTTGCCTTGAATTGAAAATGCAAGTAGTTTGCCATTTCATCATGAGCTCTTTATGGAACTCATTTCTTGGAGGGAAGAGTCCTGAGTTCCTTTGAGGAGATAAGACGGTATATAAATAATAATAATAATAATAATAATAATAATAATAATAATAATAATAATAATAATTATTATTATTATTATTATTATTATTATTATTATTATTATTATTTGAAACACAACAAGGTGAGTCCACAGCAGACACTCTGCTGGCTGTTGAATTGGATCACACGTCGGACACTTCCTAAGTGTCTAGGACTGTGTGATGTATTGGCGAATAATGCGTGCAGATCCCAGTAAGGTGGCCTTCTGCAGCTGGCAGATGCTAATTTTGTCAGCGCCGATTGTGTTTAAGTACAGGCCTTTAGACACTGCACCCAGTGTGCCGATCACCACTGGGACCACCTTGACTGGCTTGTTCCAGAGTCTTTGTAGTTCGATCTCTGGCACAAGCCAGTCAAGGTGTTCTCGATGATGATGATGATGATTATTATTATTATTATGAGGCTCTGGTTACAACTAGCCATGGCAGGCCATGCTTGTTTATCTACACTGTGGAGAGAGCTCATATATGTTTGCTTCTCACTTGCACAGGTATGTGTGGAGGGCCGTCTCTACCTGGAGTTCATGTTTGATGACATGATGAGGATAAAGACGTGGCACTTCAGCATCCGGCAGCACCGGGAACTCATTCCCCGCAGCATCCTTGCTATGCATGTAAGTCCAGTGCTGGGTACCAGATGTCTGCTCAACTTGGTTTAAGTGATTATGTCAGCCTTCTTCTGGAGATGAAGGCATTCAGCAGCTTGTGCTTGCCTCCTGTTGATGAGTTCAACTGCCAGAAACTGCAGCTTTTTGCATCTCTGGCCTTCTTCAGCTGAGTTTCTTTGGGCCTAAGCCAGGAAGGCAGAAGTGGATTTTGAATCTCAAATTCCCAAATTGAGTGTCAAACATGTGGCTTTTATTCCATTTATGGGCTTTTTATGACCTTCCAACACCTACTCACCCCAAGGATTTGAAAAAGTTGTGGAGGGGAATGGGGTTTTGCTTATCCAGGAGTGATGATTTTGTGTTTAAAAAGTCAGGAGGCCAGTATACAAGGCCTGGAAATAGTTGTCTGGTCTCTTCTTGCATTATTTTGCCAGGTTGTTTGTGTGTTTCTGGGTGTGGCTTGCAACATGTCAAAATTTAGCCCACAATCCTGTATTAAGTTATCCAGTCCTGATTCCTTTTATTGTTAAAAATAGTCAAAGTGGGTAAAGTAATGCAAAAGAATTTAAAAAAAACCCTCCCAGGTTACACATTTGATAAAAAAATATTGGCAATAATGATTAGTAAGAGCTAAATGAACAGCAGCATCACTATTGGGAAAATAGTGAAGAAGGACTGGCAAAAGACAGACTTCCTGTATCATATTACAACAATGTGCCTGCAGTAAACAATGCAGTAAACAAACTTGAGCTGGGAAAGAGCAGGATTCTGTTCCAGCTCATCCAAATGTGGCTGTTTATTTATGCAAGGCTTGCCTGAACTACATGTTTTATTTTACACATGCATATTGTTAGCTTTGGCTAAATCATTTGCTTAAACATGTTGAGCTGCTCTTTTTCATGGTATAGGAACCTCCAGCTGTTGTTTCCATGTCATTTGTACTCTTGGCACCATTTTTTTTAAAAAAAGAAGGAATACCCAAAACATGCTAACTTCATAACTAAGATGTGTCTGTACAAGAAAAGGCATGCTGGATCAGACTGGAGGCATATCTAATCCATCTTTAAAATTATATAGCAGCTGATGAGTTGCCTGTGGGAAGCCTGCCAGCAGAACATGAATACAGCTATACCTTCTTCCCATGTTCATCAGCAACTGGCATACAGGGACCAGTAGCCATTGATAAAAACCTTACCATCTTTTATCACATGCTTCATTTAGCAAAGGCATTTGCCCTGGCCCCAGTCTGATTTGGGTCTCTTTTTAGAGAGCTAAAGTGGGGTAAAATGATGATAATGATGATGATGTTATTACGTTAAAAGCTAATTTTCTTAGTGCTGGTCCTGTCTAGCAGATCTTTACAGATCTGAGGGTTCTAATATTTGGTGCATATAGCACTTTTGGGTGCCACGTATTCTTGTTTTGACTTTTCGATTTTCCACCAAACTTTCCCATTCCAGGCACAAGATCCCCAGATGCTGGACCAGTTGTCCAAGAACATCACCCGATGCGGACTTTCAAACTCCACACTCAACTACCTCCGAGTAAGTAGCCCCAAGGCTATGGAATCCACTTCTTGCTTGTCTCTTCTACTTAGTCTTAAGAAGTAAATAGAAAGGCTATGCTTCAAAGATGGCACTTCAGAAGTGATGCTTCTTTTATTTTTGAAAACTCTGATTTTACCATTGTTTTGACATTCATTTTAGTACACTGTTTTACTGTGTATGTATTGGGAGTATATAGGTTTACTTGATTTTTAGATATCTCCTAAGTTGCCTCAAGCTTTAGAGGAGACCAATTGTTAATCTGTATGTAAAAGCAAGCACTTTCTTCCTAACTGGCTCTTTTCAAATGTACTAGGTAATATATTATCTAGCCAGAATTGAAAAAACAGTTCTATATGACTATATATGAAAAACTACTCCAAATTCCCATGCTTTCAAACTATATATATATCCTTAGTTCTAGGAAAGGTCCTAACAAAATCCTTTTAGACAAATGTTCTATAGGAAACTACATGGAAAGAGTACAACAAATACATAGTATTGGCTTTATTGTGTTCTTCACAGCTGCCCTTCTCTGAAATGCTTTAGTCTAAGCTGGGCTGCAGAAAAATCAGGCATTTTGTTTGTACATGTACCCCATATCTAGAAACTAGGTCTCAACTCACGGGTACTTATCTAACAAAGAGGGACTAAGGCATTGTCATCCCAGAAAGTAATGCTAAATTTTAAAATGGGAAACAATGGATGTTTAATAATCCACATTATTTGCTGGTGCCACATGCTCTTGTTTGACTCTTCAGTTTATTGCCCAAGGTGCAAAATCTCTAGGTCTGTAGAGCCACATCTGGCTGCAGATTTGTCTAGGGTTGTCCTTTGTGGTGGCCTCACCACTCCAGATGTTCTTGGAAGAAACTGTGTATCTGGATCCATTGCAGTCTGGCTTCAGACCAGGACATGAAACTGAAACAGCCTTGGTCTCTTTAGTAGATGATCTACACAGGGAACTTAACAGGGGGCATGTGTCCCTATTGGTTCTCCTGGACATCTCCGCAGCCTTCAGTACTGTAGACCACAGTATCCTTCTGAGACACATCACAGCAATGGGGCTTGGGGGCACTGTTTTACAGTGGCTCTGGTCCTTCATGGAGGGTCACTCTCAGAAGGTGTTGTTGGAAGACACCTGCTCGGCCCTGCAGCCTTTGTCCTGTGGGGTCCCACAGGGCTCTGTATTGTCCCCCATGTTGTTTAATATCTGCATGAAGCCACTGGGAGAGATCATCTGGAGTTTTAGAGTTCGATGTCACCTGTACGATGATGACGTCCAACTTTATCACTCTTTTCCACCTGCTGCTAAGGAGTTGAACTGGTGCTTGGCGACTGAGAATCTGGATGAGGGCGAACAAATTGAAATTGAATCCAGACAAGACCGAAGTACTTCTGGTCAGTTGGAAGGCTGAACAGGGTATAGGGTTATAGCCTGTGCTGGATGGGGTTACACTCCCCCGAAGACACGGGTTTGCAACTCTTGGATTTATCACTGAGCCTGGAACCCAGGTTTCGGCGGTGGCTAGGGGAGCATTTCCACATTTAAAACTTGTACTCCATGTGTACCTGTACCTTGGGAAGTCAGACTTGGCCACAGTAGTCCACGCTCTTGTTACATTCCAAACAGATTACTGCAACACACCCTATGCCTTTGAAGACTGTTCGAAAGCTTCAAGTAGTTCAACGGGCGGCAGTCCGATTTCTCACTGGAGCAAAGTACAGGGAACATACTCCTCTGTTACGTCAGCTCCACTGGGTGCCAGTCTGCTACTGAGCACAATTCAAAGTGCTGGCTCTAGCCTATAAATCCCTAAATGGTTCCGTCCTGGGTTACTTAGCCAAACGTGTCTCTCTCTATGAACCATCTTAGAGATTAAGATCGTCTGGAGAGGCCCTGCTCTCAGTCCCGCTTCCTTCGCAGATGCGGTTGGTGGTGACGAGAGACAGGACCTTCTCAATGGTGGCCCCTTGGTTGTGAAACTCCCTCCCCAGTGACATTAGATCAGCCCCCTTCCTGCTGACCTTTAGGGTAAATTTGAAGACATGGACATGGGACCAAGCCTTTGGCTAATTTATTAGTGCAATATATGAATGTGGAATGGTGTAATGATAACTGGAACAGCCTGGACTACGATATTGGATTATGTGATTTTAATAATTTTAATGTTGCTATGTTTTTAGTGGTTGTTTAAATATATATGTTTTATTCGCCAGATATGTGTGGTATGGCATTGATTTGTGCCTTTATGTGATATAAATATGACAAATAAATAATAAACAAATAAATATGTAACCCTCCCTCCCTTCTTTTTCTCTTCTCAGCTTTGTGTAATCCTAGAACCAATGCAGGAACTGATGTCACGGCATAAGACCTACAGCCTCAGTCCTCGGGATTGTCTCAAGACATGCCTCTTCCAGAAGTGGCAGCGCATGGTGGCACCACCTGGTGAGTGTCCTCCAGGCTGATATGTTGGTGACATGTTCTGTGGCTTCAGTGTGCTTCCCATGGGGTCCACTAGATGGTGCTGGGTCCTTGTGCTTCAACTGAATGCAGCATCCAAGGAGAATTTGCATCTTCTGTGGCTGGCCAGAATTCTTGGCTTTGTAAGCATTTTTAAGGGATGGACAAATGAAACCCCTAATGAGGGACATGTAGGTCAGTGAGAAAGGTGAAGCAGGTTTTGGGGAAACTTGCATCCTGGGGCTCTTGAATGTTAAGTTATGGTCTGGCTTTTGGAGCAATGAGGAAAGACCAGATTCTTCCACTGTGTTTGAGATGTCTGACTGGCATTCCCTTTGGCAACTCCTTTGCAGCTGAACCTGCTCGCCAGCAGCCTAGCAAGCGCCGGAAAAGAAAGATGTCAGGGGGCAGCACCATGAGCTCTGGGGGAGGCAACACCAACAACAGCAACAGCAAGAAGAAGAGCCCAGCCAGCACCTTCGCCCTCTCCAGTCAGGTACCTGTAAGCATCCCCTTTTCATTCTCTCTTTCCTTGTAAAGGTGAGCCCTGCACCTGCCTGGGACTGGACGTCATGGCAAGGCAGGAAGAATTTAAGCTTCCAGCAACTATTTTAAACTGCAAATCTTGAGATCTTCCAGTCCTAGCCAGGTGCAGAATAGTGGCTCAGACAGGTGAAGATCTGCCAAAAATTAAGGAGCAAGAATGCCTCTAAGCCAGGTATGGGCAAACTTCGGCCTTCCAGGTGTTTTGGACCGGTAGGCTGTTAGGAATTGTGGGAGTTGAAGTCCAAAACACCTGGAGGGCTGAACTTTGTTCATGCCTGCTCTAAGCATATCCTCAACCTGGAGGTTTGTGATTAGTGACAGAACCAAGCTCAGGTATCAAAAACCCTATACTTGCTTTTCCCCATCTTTTTTGACAGCCGAATATAGGAATAAGGAAGCATTTTGTCTGATGCTTTTGCTAGAGAAGTAAGTGTCGGAAATTCTTGCCAGTTTATTATGGATAAGCCAGGGATCCACCAAGAGGTACCTCCCCTCCTATTCCACAGAATAATCAGATCTAGAGTCTAGTTTAGTCTTCAGCACAGCAACCACCACAGTGGTTCTCAGTCTGTGGGTCCCCAGGTGTTTTGACCTACATCTCCCAGAAATCTCAGCCAGTTTACCAGCTGTTAGGATTTCTGGGAGTTGAAGGCCAAAACATCTGGGGACCTACAGGTTGAGAACCACTGACTTAGAAGAAGGAAACTTTTCTGGATCCTGTGATGCCAGAGCCAGCTCTTCTCACGAGGGAGGAGATTATCAAAGGTGGTGGGGGGAGATGGTGGCTAGCAGTAGTGTCAAAGACAAAGCCCTTTGGGAAACATGCATAGAAATGTGGGGAAAGAAATCCCCCATCTTAGCCTTGTCTCTAGTCTAGCTACTCACTGAAGACTAGAAACTTGATGACACAAAGACTTGTGCAGTCCAGGGATGAAACCCAACAGAATTAAACTGACATAGTGCCTAGGAGAATAATGAACTAAAAGAAGGAAACCAAGATCAGGAATTCTAAGGATCTTAAAGTGCTCACAGTCTTACATTAAAGTCTTCTTACATAGATTTTGAAGTGAGTTTAGAGCAGTAAATATGTGAATATCTTGTTTTAAACATTATATCATTATGAAAGAAAATATTCCAAAATCATTTTAAAAATCTTTGAGGGGAAAAAGGTGGGGGGAGGAAAAAAAAACATTTCGCCCATTTTTTTTCATTTTTTCCAGGCTTTCACATCTCTAGTTCCAAGTAAGGAATAGGGACAGGACTTGAGGAGGGACAGAGCCAGCCAAATGGCTGCAAAGCAATCTGGGCCTTCCATCCCGGGCAGTGAAAGGCAGGCGGCCCTTGATTTCCGTGGCGGTTGGCTCCCCCGGGCATTGTGGAGTAGGTCAGGGCAGTCTCCACCTCGATTATGTTTCGGGACCCTCTTCCCTCCTCAGGATGTGATGGTGGTGGGCGAACCAACCCTGATGGGTGGGGAGTTTGGCGATGAGGACGAGCGCCTTATCACACGGTTGGAGAACACACAGTTCGACGCTGCCAACGGCATTGACGACGAGGACAGCTTCAACAACTCTCCCGCGCTGGGCGCCAACAGCCCCTGGAACAGCAAGCCCCCCTCCAGTCAGGAGAGCAAGTCTGAGAATCCGACGTCACAAGCATCACAGTAAAGTCCCTCCACCCGCTGCCCAGCCTGGCCTGGTTTACCTGCCTTGGCTGGTTGCCCCCCTCCACCCCGCACGGACTGAGTCGAAACCGTTCTACCTGGACAATTTGTGAAGAAGCATGGGCTGGCTGCCTGGCGTGGAGGTGTATCAGGCTGATGGGCACCGCTGCACCCAGCCTGCCCACCGACCTGTTTCCAGTTGTCCCAGCCACTCCTCCCTGCTGTCTGCACTCTTGGCTGTGCCCCTTTGGGGGCAGAACTTGGGGCGCTGGGCCAGGCGACGCCGGGGTCTTCCCTTTCCCCCAGCAGAATTTCAATTCTTTCTCCCCCTACACACATACACACACACATCCAGAGACCCCAAGCACCATTGCCATGGGATGGTGGTTCCAAGTTCATTGTGCAACCCTTGGCGTGATTGGCAGGGAATACCACAGAAGAGAAAGGAGGCTGAATGGTTAGGGTCGATTGGATGGCCCATTTTATGAGTCCAGTTTCACCTTCAGCATCCAGAGAACTCCTTTCTAGCAGGAAAGTAGGCAACAATATGACCTGTACTGGGGCAGCTAGTTTTTGTGAGATGGGTCTTGAGCAGCCCCTCCTGGATGCTGCAAGCCTGGCATTGCAATTCCTCCTGCTCTGCCAAACAGCCCAGAGAGCCAAGGGGGAGGGGATGGAGTGTGTAGGGTTTACACTCATGGAATGTGGGTAGAAAACTGTCCTCTTACTGACGTGGAGGGGCATTTGTCACTTCTGGTCTGATCCGTAAGAAGAGGGCCAACCCTCTGCCTGGTCCGCCATGACAGAAAACAGCAATCTTGACCCCCCCCCCCCCCCCATTTCACTTGTTGGGTTTTTTTAAAGAAAAAATGTTAAAATTGTAAGTTTGAAAAAATATGGAGAAGAAAGAATCTGTCCTCCCTCCCTATTTTTCCCCAATCCTGATTTTTGTACAGGCTTGTCTACCAATGGGAGTCTTTGTTTTTATATACAGATCCGAGAGCTTCAAACCAAGGAGAGACTTTGCAGACTTCCTTTATACAATCCTCTTGAGGACAGCATGGCTGCCCCACTTTGCCCCCTCTGTGTAACTTGTGTGTGCTGCTCGCCCTTTCTCTGCCACCCCTTCCTCCTCCTCCCCACCTTTCGGGTTTGTGTACCTCGTGCTTGTATATTTCTGCGCTGTAGGCCGTGTGTATGATACTGTTCTTTCACTGTGTTCTCACTAATGCAGCTGCGCCCCCATTAATGGTGGTTGGGAGGGGGGAGGATTCCTCAAGATGGGCATCCTTTTCAAGTGTCTGGAAAGTTCCTAAGGCTTCTGTCATCCATTTGGGGCAGTGCAGAAGGCAAGGGGACAGGACTGACAGCTGGAAGTGCTTAGGAAACATAACCTGGGAAAGGAGATGCCTCCTGTTCAGTCAAAGAGGGCATTCATTTCCACCATCATAGAGCAAGGTCTTCTAACAAGCCAGCCAGATCCATCCTTTTGGATGGGAAGAGTCCAGGTTCACTGGATCCCCACGAAATCATGGCCCATTCCTAAAACCACCCATCCTGTGCTCTCCAATGTTTGAATGTCACTTACGTTCTTCCACCTGCGTTTCTTGCCTCAACTTTGGAGAAACCTCCTTTTGTGTCACTGAAGCCTCAAAGTCACCATGTGTAAGGAGGGTTTCCTTTCTCTTTTTGAGAGAAGAGCACAGTGTAGGGTGGTGTCTCGTTGCTGGACAGACGCTGAATATGGTTGCATTTAAGGGGGTTGGACTATATGGCCCATGTGATCTCTTCCAACTCGTATAATTCTATAAGGGTCACAGATTGAGCTGTCCTCGTAACCATCCCTTTGCCTTACTCAGGCTGTTTCTCCAAGATGGTCCCTTGCCATAAGGATGTTTTCTTTAGCAGGATTCCTGCCCCATATCTACTAAGGTATTTTGGCCAGTTGCATCATAATATGTTGTCAAAGGCTTTCATGGCTGGAATCACTAGGTTGCTGTGAGTTTTCCGGGTTGTATGGCCAACTTCCAGAAGCATGTTGGAAACTATGTGTGTGGTATCTGTGGAATGTTCAGGGTGGGAGAAAGAACTCTTGTCTGTTTGAAGCAGGTGTGAATGGTTCAATTGGCCATTTTGATTAGTATTGTTTAGCCTTTCAGTTTCAAGGTCTGGCTGTTTACTGCCTGAGGGAATCCTTTGTTGGGAGGTGTTAGCTGGCCCTAATTGATTCATGTCTGGAATTTCTCCGTTTCTTTTAGTATTGTTCTTTATTTACTGTCCTGATTTTTGAATTTTTTAATAATGGTAGCCAATTTTGTTTATTTTCATGGTTTCCTCCTTTCTGTTGAAATTGTCCACATGGTTGTGGATTTCAGTGGCTTCTCTGTGTAGTCTGATATAGTGGTTGTTCGAGTGGTTCAGCATTTCTGTGTTCTCAGATAATATGCTGTGTCCAGGTTGGTTCATTTCCATTTGAACAGAAAAGAGGAAACCATGAAAATGAACAAAATCTGGCTACCAGTATTAAGAAACACTAAAATCAGGACAGTGAATAAAGAACAACATTCAGAAAACAGAGGAAATCCAGACATGAATCAATCAGGGCCAGCCCACACATCCCCACAAAGGTGTCCCCCAGGAAGTAAACAACCAGACCTTGAAACAAAAAGGCTAATCAATTCTAATCAAAGTGGCCAGTTGCACCATTCACACCAGCCTCAAACAGACAAGAGTTCTTTCTCCCACCCTGAATGATCCACAGATATATAAACCCTACTTCCGTAGTTTGCAACATACCTCACAACCTCTAAGAATGCCTGCCTGCCGTAGATGCAGGGGAAACGTCAGGAGAAAATGCTTCTGGAACATGGCCATACAGCCCGGAAAACTCACAGCAACCCAGTACATCATAACAGTTAGCCCATCATAAGGGCTTGGCTTTCATGTGACTTGTTCTGGAAACCAAGAAATCCTCCTCTTATGTGGAGGAGCCCACCTAGATTAATCTGAAATCAAGGGGTGGAGTGTGGGCGGCGAGTAAGTCCTGTGTTCCTGGGTCCAGATACTTCATCCTGCACCACCACCCCCTGGAAACAGGCAATATGATCATCAAGGCTATAATTTACAGGATTTTTTTCTGTATCCTTTTTGTACCTTAAAGATACGAGTGTCACGTCCCCCATTGCTGTGGCTCGGCATGAACTGGTGACGTGTGCTCTGTCCCGCTCTCCCCACCTTTTACCTTCCAACCTACCACCTCCCCCTGGGGCACTGTAAAGCCTTTTTTGCATAGTTTGTGCCATTTATGGTCATGTATGGTACCAATAAAACAACTTTTCGGTTTGGCGCTCTCCTTCCAGACTCATTTCTCATCTGGATCCTGAGAAGGGAAGGGGTGGGATTTTCTCTCCCATGTGAAAACCAGCCTTTTAGAGTTCAGTCTGAAGTAGGGCAGACTACAACTCATAAGAGTCCCTTGTCAGTGTGGCCTAAGGCCTAAATCCCATTGCTACTCCCAGGTGAATGGTAAGTCAGCATTTGTGTAAGTTCTACTCAATTGTGAGAATTTATCCCTGGAAATCGTCAACTGGAAAAGTAACCATTCCAAGATTTGGCTGGAAAGGAACAGCCAACAAGATGCCTCCAAGGAGTAAATGTTTCAGTTACAAAACCACATTCTTTACCACCTCCCTTTCCATTTCTGAAGAGCTGTGTTTGGTGACAATAATGCATTCTGTAGTTTAAAAGTAAAGGTTTTCCCCTGACATTAAGTCTAGTCGTGTCTGACTCTGGAGGTTGGTGCTCATCTCCATTTCTAAGCTGAAAAGCCAGCATTGTCTAAAGACACCTCCTAGGTCATGTGGCCGTCATGACTGCACAGAGCATCGTTACCTTCCCGCCGGAGCAGTATCTATTGATCTCACATTCGCATGTTTTCGAACTGCTAGGTTGGCAGAAGCTGTGGCTAACAGTGGGAGCTCACCCTGCTCCCCGGATTTGAACCGCCAACCTTTTTGGTCAGTAAGTCCAGCAGCTCAGCGGTTTAACTCACTTCACCAGCGGGGGCTCCAGTTTACATACCAAAAAATGATAAAACAATAGATACATTTAAAATTAATAGAAAAAATCAGAAGGACACAAGTACATGTATGGAAGAAGAAACATAGAATACATTATATTTGCTTGTGTTGTGCTTTTAAACTTGATGAAAGAAAGCAACCAGAAAATAGTCCCGATTTGCCTCTTTGTGATATTGGGAAGTTGAGTCTCCGCTTCTGAGACCTATTTTTCCCAAAGCTGTTATAATTGGTTAGTACCACATGCTTGGATAAGACAGATCCAGTATTGCAGAGACTAAAGTTGCTATCTTGCTCCATACAGGTCTTGAAAGGTGAAAAGGGATTCAAGATGTCAGAATGGACCCTTGAGACACTAAAGCACTGCATACATATACCTAGATCAATTCCTGCTAGTTGCCACCGTGAGGCATGTTCAGTAGCAACACAGTCAGAAAATGTTTCTTGGCACAGAAGAAAATCATCTCTTGGAAGCTTTAATCTTTATGTGACAGACCCTCCTGGGAAGCTCCAAAAGTTTCCCTTTCAGGATAATTCTTTGTAGTTCTTTACGAGTCCGGAACTCAGAGGGAAAACTAGCCTTTGTGCCATTGTTCTGGTATTGGTTATGTTCCTGTCCTCCTGGTAGTTTGGCTCTTGTCCCATTGGCAGGAAACTACAGGCGGAGATAAAGTCCAGTCAATCTCCACTTTAGCATGCATTTGGGCTCGTGCTGTTGTGGGTAGAGGTAAGAGGGAAAGAAATAACAAATTCTATTGCCCTGTCTCATCAAACGAGTAAAATGTCAGGCAATGGATTACCTGGCAATGTCAGGAGGACTTAGGCCCCTTCTACATTGCCATATAATCCAGGCTATCAAAGCAGAAAATCCACATTATATCTGATTTGAACTGGATTATCTTAGTTTACACTGCCATATAATCCAGTTCAAGGGGGATAATGTGAATTTTATTCGGCTGTGTAGAAGGAGCCATAGGTGAACTTGGAGGAGGCCTGTTTCTTCCTTATTTCCACATTACTACAAATAGCCAAGAAGTGACATTTTGGCTAGGGTTGTTCCAATTCCTGTTCTGTAGAATAGTGGTAGAGCACTTGGGATGGTGCTTTCATAATCTCTCACCATTTACTTCGTTGACTAGGACTGCTGGAAATTACAGACCAGCAATAAATATGGAGCCATGTGGACAGGATGACATACTAGAGGTCTAATGTCTCTCTACTTGCTTTTTTGTGACCTTGGCCTCACCATCAGTCTAGCTCCATTGGTTGGTAATCTACAACACCTGTAGTCAGATAAACAAATGAAACTGATTGCAATTTTTTTTTCTACAGATGCGTCTTGTACAATGTATATTTTCACTAAAAAGAGTTTGGTAACTCTTGGCAGAATTTTGTTAAAACATATATTTCTGATGGTCTTAACTAATTGTAGATTAACTATAAATCCTAGCAACTACAACTCCCAAATGACAAAGTCAGCCCCCCACCCAAACCCAACAGTATTCAAATTTTGGCATATCAGACATTTGTGCCAAATTTGGTTCAGATCCATAGTTGTTTGGATTCATAGTGCTCTCCGGATGTAGGTGAACTACATCTTCCCGAAATCACCATCAGTTCCTCCCAAATCCCTCCAGTACTTTCTGTTGGGATTCGGTGTGGGAAGTTTGGCCAAATTCTATCCTTGGTAGGGTTCAGAATGCTCTTTGGTTGCAGGTGAACTATAAATCCCAGCAACCACAACTCCCAAATGTCAAGGTCTATTTCCCCCAAACTCCACCAGTGTTCACATTTGGGCATATTGAGTATTTGTGCCAAGTTTGGTCCAGATCCATAATTGTTTGAGTCCACAGTGCTCTCTGGATGTAGGTGAACTACAACTCAAAAGCTCAAGGTCAATACCCACCAAACCCTTCCCGTATTTTCTGCTGGTCATGGGAATTCTGTGTGCCAAGTTTGGTTCAATTCAATTGTTGGTGGAGTTCAGAATGCTCTTTGATTGTAGGTGAACTATAAATCCCAGCAATTACAACTTCCAAATGACAAAATCAATTCCCCCAACACCACCAGTCTTCAAATTTGGGCGTATTGGGTATTTGTGCCTTACATCCATTACTATCTAATTTTAGGTCCCCCAACAAAAATGATCTTTTGACATTCCTTTTACAAGGACGAGAAAGATCCACCATAATCAGAGTAAGCCTTTTTATCCTGAAAGCTATCAAGAAAAGAGCACATTTCCTGAAAGAAGAATCAGGAAAATAAGATTTTGACGGCAAACAGAAGGTCAGCTGCTGTCCTCCCATCCTTTTTGCCTTGTTTTATTTGTGTTGCACTTTGAAATGGTCATATGACTGGTCAAACAAATATATTACTATTATTGTTGTTGTTGTTGTTGTTATTATTTTAGGGTATTTGTGCCAAATTTGGTACAGTGAATGAAAATACATCCTGCATACTGGATATTTACATCGCGATTCATAACAGTAGCAAAATTACAGTTATGAAGTAGCAACAAAAATAATTTTAATGTTGGGGGTCACCACAACATGAGGAACTGTATTAAGAGGTCACAGCATTAAGAAGGTTGAGAACCACTGCCTTAGAAGCTCACAGATAATGAAGTTAGTGGCATAAGCTTTTCTCAGATGCATCTGATCCCTTTGGATTCTGTGGATAGACATATTAAGAACTAGTATATTAGATGCAGCTATGTTGTGTATGTGCACATTACACATTTCAAGTGTTCTGAAGCAAAATAGAAGTGCACACAAAGAATAAAGAAATGCAACCCACATTTAGAAGATTCTGAACACACAATGATTCTTCACATTAATGCAGCACATCTTATGTTTTTAAATTGCAATACATTATCTAAGCCATTTTATGGAACAATTGGAAGTGTTCTGTTCACCAGGACTTGTTGATAACCCGTTTCTCATACTTGGGATCCTTCAAGGCGCAACTGGATTGTCAAGGGTTCAGTTGGTGCAACTGATTTTGGCTTCTCCATAGCTACGGAACCCTTGTTGGATGAACATTGTATAGCTTTTCCCCATTTTTTCCATGGCCGATTTTCCTTTGTGATCAACATTTTGGGTGTAACATGTGGTGCGGGTTTCTATATTATTTTGCATGTTATTTACTATTCATTCATGAATCTAATGTCTGTCTGCTACTTCTAAAATATCTTAGAGGTGTCCACAAAGGAGGCCAAGTTTAGGAACTGCTCCAAGGCAAAATCATCTTAATCCTGCCTTGCTTAAGGAGATATTATAACAAATAATAATAATAATAATAATAATAATAATAATAATAATAATAATAATAATAATAATAATATGCCTCAAGTACCACCTGCCAGCAGCAAAGAACTGGTGGGATCACAAACCTGCAAAAGTATTGGAAAATGAGCACGCAAAGATACTGTGGGACTTCCGAATCCAGACTGACAAAGTTCTGGAACACAACACACCAAACATCACAGTTGTGGAAAAGAAAAAGGTTTGGATTATTGATGTTGCCATCCCAGGTGACAGTCGCATTGACGAAAAACAACAGGAAAAACTCAGCCGCTATCAGGACCTCAAGATTGAATTTCAAAGACTATGGCAGAAACCAGTGCAGGTGGTCCCGGTGGTGATCGGCACATTGGGTGCCCTACCAAAAGATCTCAACCGGCATTTGGAAACAATAGACATTGACAAAATCACGATCTGCCAACTGCAAAAGGCCACCCTGCTAGGATCTGCACGCATCATCCGAAAATACATCACACAGTCCTAGACACTTGGGAAGTGTTCGACTTGAGATTTTGTGATACGAAATCCAGCATATCTATCTTGTTTGCTGTGTCATAATAAAATAAGAATAATAATAATACTTTATTTATATACCGCCTTATCTCCTTGAGGGACTCAAAGCTATTTCCAATACAACAGGAAACATACAACAACAAGTTAAAACCATACAACAATTCGAACATAATACCATGTAACCATAAATACATAAGACATTTAGTAATATAACCAAGATTTAAAACCAATGACAAAACTCCCATCAAAAATCCCAAATACAGTGACCAGGATTTAGTGTTGAAGTGGCCAACTATAAAGTGCTAGACATGTCAGATGCTACAGTACAGAGTGGGCAAGGAGGTGGGTAAAGTGCTAAGCAAGAGCATAGCCAGCAGGCCTAAGGGAGCTCTACTCAAAGATCTGCTGAAAAGACCAGGTTTTCAGATCCTCACGAAATGAGGATAGAGTGGGGGCTTATCTGATCTCTCTGGGAAGGGCATTCCAGAGCCGCGGAGCCACCACCAAGAAGGCCCTCTCTCTTGTCCCCACCAACCATGCTTGTGACAGTGGTGGGAGCGAGAGGAGGGCATCCCTGGAAGATCTTAGAGCATGCACTGGTTCATAGGGAGAGATGCGATCACGGAGATAGGCTGGGCCCGAGCCGTATATGGCTTTATGGGTCATCATCTGCACCTTGAATTGGGACCGACAGTTTATCGGCAGCCAGTGGAGCTGCTTTAGTAGAGGTGTTCTATGCTCCCTGTAATTAGCTCCAGTTCAGAGCCTGACTTCTGATCTCTGAACCAGCTGGAGTTTCCAGGCCATCTTCAAGGGCAGCCCCATGTAGAGAGCATTACAGTAATCTAATTTGAATGTAACCAGGGCATGGACCACCATGGCCAAGTCAGACTTATTGAGATATGGTCACACACGTTTTAATTGTGCAAAAGCCCTCCTGGCATCGTCAGCGATGAATCCAGGAGGACCCCCAAGCTGCGGACCTCCGCCCTCAGGGGGAGTATAACCCCATTGAGCACTGGTTGCCACCCAATATCCCAATTGGTCCCACGACTGACCAGGAGAACCTCTGCCATTAGGAATCTACAGGCTGATCTTTATGCTTTTCTGCATATTTGATTCCAGAGCCAGTCACCAACAACAACTGTTCCTGAAAACCAAAGTGAATTGTGCCCATTTCAGGATGGATTTATGATCGAATGAACCTGGTTAATGTTCTATATCCGGTTGCCAGGCAGTGAGGCTGACAGAACTCTATGGACTTACCCTCCTCCACCTGCAGCCATAAACTCCTTGCTTCCTGCTTGTGTTCTCATGCACCGTTAATCTCTTCAGGGGTGTTCCTGTCAGCCGCACCCATTGCAAAAACAAACACGGCACCCTACAGTGGGAAAACGGCTAAAGAAATACAACAGTCCTCTTTCACTCTCTTTTTTGTTGCTATGTGCCTTCAATTAGTTTCCAATTTACAGTGGCCCTAAGGCAAACATGTCAAAGAGTTTTCTGTGGCTGAGAGAATGTAACTCACCTGAAGTTATCTGGTGGGTTTCCAAGGGTGAATGGAGAATTAAATCCTTTTCCACTGTCATATCCAACATCCAAACCTTCACTTTCCTGACTCTCCTCATTCTCATCATAAGTACGCATGTGCCTTCTAGAGTTGCTATGAGGAATATTTGAACAATCGTTTGAATGGTCAGAATGTTCCTGTAAAGATCCTTTAATTTCTGAGTCAATTGTTATGTAAATAGTAACCAATCTTGACCATTTGTGAAAACAAAAGTACAAAACCTAGGTGTGTTTGTGATGGAATGAACTTGATCTATTACAAATGTATTTAAGACCAAGCAGTAATGCTGTGCTAGTGCCAAAGGAAGAGGTGCTCTAATTCAGAATGGTAAAAAGTCAAGATACATATTTATAATTGATATTTTCATCACTGTTAACAAGCACGCAGGGTTGGAGGAGCAGTTAATCTGAAGTGCACCTGAAAAAAGATTGCATTGAATCAAAATAAAATTTTCCTTGAGAAAATATACTTGTGTTTGAAATGTGCTGGGAAACTTTTAGTGACTGTTTGATATGATTATTTACTTTTATTATTATATCAAACAGTCACTAGAAGTCTCCCAGCACATTTCAAAAATGTGTTTGATATGATTATTTTATTATTATGGAGCTCCCGGTGGTGCAATGGGTTAAACCCCTTGTGTCGGCACGACTGATGACTTGAAGGTTGGGCTGCTGACGTGAAGGTTGCCGGTTTGGATCTGGGGAGAGTGCAGATGAGCTCCCTCTGTCAGCTCCAGTTCCTCATGTGGTGACATGAGAGAAGCCGCCCACAAGGATGGTAAAACATCTAAACATCCAGACATTCCCTGGGCAAAGTCCTTGCAGACAGCCAGTTCTCTTGCACCAGAAGCGACTTGCAGTTTCTCAAGTCGCTCCTGACACACACACACACAAAACTTTTATTATTTATTCAGCACTATTTATGTGTGTAATACCTACCTTAGAGGAAAGAAATATGCAAATTTAAATATGTGCACTCACAGAGGATTGAAACAAAATGTTTAAAATTGATATTCAGAAAATGGTGTGCTCACCAGGTCTCTTGTCTTACTCCTTTCCACCCAAAATCACAAGCAGATTTTTAAACTGGTGGTCAGCTGCTAAAGTGGAATTCTTTGGGAAATAGCAGACTACTTTGAATCCTTAAATTGAAATAGGCCTGTGCTATACTGCTGCTTTAAAGAGTACAAGAATGATTTGTTAGCCATCTATACATAGGGTTCTATTTTTAATGTTTAGTATTTGTGTTACAAAATGAGCATGGCAGTCTGTACAAGGGTTTCAGGTTTTAGGTAAAGGTAAAGGTTTTCCCCTGACGTTAAGTCTAGTCATGTCTGACTCTGGGGGTTGGTGCTCATCTCCATTTCTAAGCCGAAGAGCCAGCGTTGTCCGTAGACACCTCCAAGGTCATGTGGCCGCATGACTGCATGGAGCGCCGTTACCTTCTTGCCAGAGCAGTACCTATTGATCTACTCACACTGGCATGTTTTCGAACTGCTAGGTTGGCAGAAGCTGGAGCTAACAGCGGGCGCTCACTCCATTCCCGGGATTTGAACACTGTGCAAGTTCAGCAGCTCAGTGCTTTAACACACTTCACCACCAGGGCTTCAGGTTTTAGGGAAGCAATAATCCAAAAAATTATTTTTGAAAGCTGCAATTAGAAACCCGGGCTTTCTTTGTCCACATCCCTATGATTGCTTTCTCACAGCTGACAAAAGGAGGATTCCAGAGTGAAGGACAACAACTGGGGCAAGGTCCAGTTATACTCATGGCTGCTGAGCACTGTTTATTTTGTGTATGCATTCAATGGCTTCAGATCCTGGGCAAATAAACATTTTCTCACATCAGCCCTCTCCACCCCTTTTGTCAACAATGTGGAGAACTGTTTTTTTTTTAAAGAGAATTTTCAATTGGTACTTCTTCTTTTTTTTTCTTTTTTTTTACAAAAATATGCTTTTTTCACTTTTTTAAATTGGACATGGGAAGTTTCTGACAAAAGAAGAGTTTTGATGTTTCTCTCTCCAGTTTGTGTAACTCCTTAGATATGTGATAGCCAGTAACTACAATCTTATGGAACTATGTATGTAGTTTGATAAAATCCATCTATAACAATGGTTCCCAACCTGTGGTCAGTGGACCACCAGTGGTCCCCAAGAACTAAAATATGGTCCATGGCCTTGCTGTTACTACACCGTTGCAGCAAGAATGACTGGTCTCGCGAAAGCCTCTTATAGTCATAGGAGAAAGGAAGGTGCGACAACAAGTCTCCTGACTGATGCTTCTCCTCCTCTCCCTCCACCTGAGCAGAGCCATTTCTATGTGGTGCCTGGAAGCGGGTGCACTTTGGTGTCTTCGTTTTTAGGCCTGTTCCTGGGGTTATTTGGGGTGCTGATTCAGAAAATTGCATTGGATAGACCACATCAGCAATAGATGATTAAATATGGTTTTCTGTGGGCAAGCAGATTGCGACTACTGGATGGCATATGTTTTGTATCTGAAACTAGAGTTGATGTGGTCTATCCAATGCAATTTTCTGAATCAGAACCCCAAATAACCAAATGGAATCTAAAAGTTGACCAAAAACTGATTCATAACTCTTTTGGTACTAACATTGGAGAGTGGTCCCTGGTCAAAGTGGTCCCTGGTCAAAAAAAGGTTGGGAACCACCGATCTATAATAACTAGAGCCATCTCTCCCTTCTGACCTGGAGGGTGATTTGTGCTATCGCTCCCCAAAAAGCTCCATCTGTCTATCCTCGTTATACTGTTATACTAAAATATCTAGTTGGAGAGGTAAAACCCTTAGACTACATTAACCGTGCAGCATGGGGTTCCCTTCCCCTCATGCAAGGTGCCATGAGTACCTTTTTAAAGTAAAATAACAGGATACAGACACTTGTAATACAATCATCTTGTCAGTTAGATTCCTCTTTCTCGCAACCACCTGGCTTTTGCACATAACATTTCTCCAGTTCCTACTTTCTTCCTACTTCTCTGCCATTTGAAGTTGTCTGCTGAGTCAGAAACAGCATCTGTTAACCAAGATATTAGACAGCAAGTCAGAGTGGAGTGAGGATGGGGGGGAAGGCAGGAAGAGGTGCAAAACTCAGAGCTCTTGGTGATTATCCTATTTTCCACATATTGTAGGAACAATTTTTTCTCTTTCTCCAGGGCAGTAGAGAACATATATCAGTGTTTTGTTCTTTACAAGAACCCCAAGACCCAACCACATCACTGGCATTTTTAAAAACTAGCTTCAAATTACAGTATTCTGAGTCCAAGGCGTCAGTCTAAGTTCTAAAACTGAAGTCAGTCCTTTCTCATAGACATTGCCTCCTGGTCATTCTCTCCTCTATCCTGGCCAGTTTTCTTCATATTTACATTAAACATTAGGACAAGGACATCAGCTAAAGCAGTTGGGTATCATGAATCTTGTGTACTGCGATGTATTACACATTCACTCAGAGACCTAGGAGCCCCCAGTGGCACAATGGATTAAACCCTTGTGCCAGCAGGACTGCTGACAGAAAGGTTGGTGGTTTGAATCCAGGGAGCGGGGTGAGCTCCCGTCTGTCAGCTCTAGCTCCCCATGCGGGGACATGAGAGAAGCCTCCCACAGGATGGTAAAACATCAAATATTCGTTCCTCTCCTGGACAACGTCCTTACAGGCGGCCAATTCTCTCACACCAGAAGCGACTTGCAGTTTCTCAAGTCATTCCTGACATGGAAAAAAACAAAACCTTTGAGACCTACCACCCTACTTTCTTGTCATTCCCTCTTACAAAAGATAAGGCACAATCGTTTGGCAAATATTAAAGAAAACTTGATATCTCCTATGGTTTTGCTATCCTTGTAATTTCTATTCAACCACTGCAACATCAAATGTTGATAATTTCAGAAATAGAGTCTTTTCTTGTTAACTGGTGATTTATCATACAAAAATTGGCCAGTTTCAATGTTGTCTCTTTCTAGGGCAAAGAACAAATTACTTGCAAGCAAAGCTGAACCTTCACTTTAGCAAACATTGTTGACTTCTGTTGGCTATTTGTTCTCTCTTCCTCTGTATGCAAAACAATCCCTTTCCCGAGGCATGAGTTGTTTGCGATGGAATGTCCAAAGGATGAAACAGAAGTCCAGACTCTCAGACAACTCATTCCGTTTACCCCAAAGCACTCTTAGCAAGTTTGAACAAGGAAGTGCCTTTCAGAAACGCTCATTCCTCATGCTTCACCAAGTGATGGTTTTAGCAAGCGGAGATGAGGTGGCACAACTACCCGTATGGCAGCTGGCTGGGTATGGTTTCTTTTCACAGGACAGGAGAACCTGACAGACCAGTGGTTAACCTGTGGGTCCCCAGATGTTTTGGCCTTCAACTCCCAGAAATCCTAACAGCTGGTGAAGTGGCTGGATTTTCTGAGAGTTGTAGGCCAAAACACCTAGGGACCCACAGGTTGAGATCCACTATGACAGACAAAGCAAACACTAAAATTCAGGAGGTTCTCCCTCCTTGAGTTCAGACATGAAGGGAAAAGAAGTACGTATCTGAAGGTGTTCTATATTCACTAAATATGAATGGTTTTCACTCCTAGTCACAAACGGGAGCACCAGTGTGGTGTAGTGTTTGAGCCTTGGACTATGACTCTGGAGACCAAGGCTGACATCTATTCACCTGTGGAAACGCACTAGGTACCTTGGACAAATCACACTTTCTCTGCTTCAGCGGACGACAAGGCAAACCCTTCCTCCTTTGAAACATATCTCGCTAGGGAAATCCTGTGATAGCTTCACTTTAGGGTTTCTGTAAGACAGAAATGTTTTGAAGGTACAAGGCAATAACAAAGTCACAAAGGGAACAAGTATATTTTGATTAGTATAAGTATATTTATACTTATACACGTATATTTTGGAGCCTCTAGTGGTGCAGTGGATTAAACCACTGAGCGGTGTGGGGTGAGCTTCCACTGTTAGCCCCAGCTTCTGCCAACCTAGCAGTTCGAAAACATCCAAATGTGAGTAGGTCAATAGGTACAACTCCGGTGGGAAGGTAACAGTGCTTCATGCAGTCATGGTGGCCACATGACTTTCAAGGCATCTATGGACAATTCCGGCTGTTCAGCTTAGAAATGGAGATGAGCACTAACTCCCAGAGTCGGACACGATTAGACTTAATGTCTATATTTTGATTTCACAACAATGCAGTTTCATTGAACTTATCACCGTACTACTTTTTGCCCAAAACAATGGCAGAAGCAGCCTTTGCAAGAGCTCCTTTTCTTTTGAACTTCTGACTCACATGTCTATATGGAAACTTGAACAACCTTCCTTTCTCCTATGACTATAAAGCACCTCACCCTTCCCCTTAAGTTAGTTTCCCTGATTGCACAAACGCTTGGTCATTACATTAGTAAACTGAGATTCTTGGAAGCTGCATCAGAAAAAAATTCCATGAAAATGAACTCTATGCTCTTGTAAAAATTAGTCCTATGTCATTTTTAAAACTAATAAACATAGTGTAGCGCAAGCTTTCATTGGCTCCAACCCACTTAATAAAATGCTTGAAAGCTCTGTCAAGATTAGAGAAAGGTTTAGTTAGCTAACCTGTGGCGAGATCATAGGCTTTATTCAAATAATTGTGTTCAGAACTGTGGCTTTTTGCTCAGTAAACAGACAGCATTATTTAGATAAGATCAAAATATTATTTTAAAAACCTGCAATGCATGGCAGTAAGACATTGTTTTTAACAGAAGTTCTAATCGGTAACAAATATCAGATGTATTACCTAATATTTTATACAACACGTCAATGCATATTTAATAGATACTTAGTAAACATCAGAGAATTGTGTCAGTCAGTAATCCAGCAGTGTAATCTTAAAGCTGATAATGGAAATCAATACTTAGGAGCTTCAATCACTTTCTCTGTTCTTAAGATGTTCTGTCTTCTGCTGTTTCACCAGATGATGTCCTTCAGTGCCTACAGGCTTAATCTTTTGGTTAGCTATTCTGGTTAGAACTGAGATCTGAAATTCATCATCTATTTTTCTGAAACTATACTAGCCATTATTTCATCCACAATGTTTTGAAATAGTCCTTTCACCATCTGTGTTGTTTCTCCTTGGTTCTTTTCTTCTCATATCCTCTTTGATTTGTCAACTGTCATGGAATCTTCAAATGTATTTCAAGAAAGCTTTATTCTTACCAAGAATGAAGTTGGCAGCTGAAGTTGTATCACTAAGTCATATAAGGTACTAAACCTTATCACTTATAGCAGGGTTATGGATACCCAATCAGATTCGCAGACAAAAGACTGAAAATGTTAAATTTGGAATGTGTTGTGCGTTGCTCATTGAATGCTACAAGTTATACATCTTTCATTTTTCTTGAAAATCTAAAATAGTGAGGTTTTAACACATTTAGGGTTTTTTTTAATTACTTCATATGCCTCACCATCTTTGAAGAATCCCCACTACTATGAATTCTCCTGCAGCAGAGGCAAAATGAATTACTTAACATGGGACACATGGGACTCCTTTCAGGACTCTTGGGAATTCCACCAAAAATAAGGTACGTGGACAATTCCTATGCCTTGTTTACAACCCTAACAATATTTCTGGGGCACTTCTTGAAGGTAGTTAGTGTAGCAGAAATACTGTGAATGTCTGGTATGTAGTGCTGGTTACCTATAAAGCCCTAAACAGCTCGGGCCCAGACTATTTGAAAGACCTTATCTCCACATATAAATCAACATGAGCACTGAGGTCAGCGGAGGGGGCCCTCCTCTCAGTCCCACCCCTGTCTCAAGTGCGGTTGGTGGGAACGAGGGAGAGGGCCTTCTCCGTGATCACTCTCCACCTCTGGAATTCCCCTCTAAAGACTTAAAATGGCCTCATTCTTCCTGTCCTTCAAAAAGCTATTAAAAGAGGAGGAGGATTAAGTACATCTATTTGCACCTTAATAGCTGCTTTCATCCACCCTGTTAACTTGTTATTTTCCATCTCTTCCCCCAACAATTTTAATCCAATTTTAGAGATTTTAAATGATATTTTAAGGATTTAATATGTTAGTAATTATGGACTTGGAGCCATTGGTGGAACAGCGGGTCAAACCGCTAAGCTGCTGAACTTGCTGACCGAAAGCAAGTGGTTTCGAATCTGGTGTTAGCTCCAGCTTCTGCCAACCTAGCAGTTCGAAAACATGCAAATGTGAGTAGATTGATAGGTACCACTCTAGCAGGAAGGTAATGGCGCTCCATGCAAACATGCTGGCCACATGACCTTGGAGGTGTCTACGGACAAGGCCAGCTCTTTGACTTAGAAATGGAGATGAGCACCAACCCCCAGAGTCAGACACAACTAGACTTAATGTTAGGGGAAAAATTTTACCTTTAACTATGTGGACTTATTTGACGTCTTGTTCATTTATGTTGATTTACAATTTACCGAGTTGTTCCTGATTTGTTTATTGATTCGTTTATGTATTACTTGTCGGCATTGAATGTTTGCCATTGTATATTTTTGTTGTGAGCTGCCCTGAGTCCCTTCGGGGAGGTAGGGTGGACTATAAATAAAGTTTCATTCATTCATTCATTCATGTCTTATGCAGCTTATATTTGGGGATAAAAAAGAAAAGGCTAGCCTTGAGGGGTAGGGGCTGGAGGCTAGCTTTAGCCCATGTTGGGATCTGAGAGTAATCTTGGTAGAAATGCCAGGGAATGTAACTTCTCATGCTAAAAATGAAATGCTTAATCATTAGTGTTAATACAAAGAAAAAGGAACAACGTTGCTCAAGAAAATGATGTAATGTTTTACTCTCAAGCTCTGCCTGGCACCTTTTTTGTTTTCTACTAGCATACTGAAATGTAATAAAAAGGTTGTCAAAATAGTATGGATAAGACTAGGGCCCCTTCCACACAGCTGAATAAAATGCCACATTATCTGCTTTGAACTGGATTATATGGCAGTGTGGACTCAGACAACCCACTTCAAAGCAGATATTGTGGGATTTTCTGCCTTGATATTCTGGGTTAAATGTCTGTACGAAAGGGCCCTAGATGGAAAGGATAAGATTAGATAGAAAATTGTGGCTCAGGGTGGAGCTGGTCATCTACCCATCCATTCCAGCACTGTGTTTACTGGTATTTAAATTTGAGTAGACCATAGATTGCATATTTGTTGTTTTGTACCTTCAAGTGAGTTCTGACTTATGATAGCCCTAAAACAAACATATCTTGGTACTTTATAGTGGGGATGGACAATTGTGGAAGGCTATGGGAGAACTTGGAGAACCAAACCATGTTCCCAAGCTCTGAGAAGAAAAAAACACAGAAACTGCATTTTTTATATTCCAGCTAAAGTGACTCTTCCTGCCCCAAATACAGCTACAGGAAAGAGACACAATCTAAATTTAGACCGGTCCATGAAAACAAAAGGTCGTACAAAAGGGTTCATCATTCCCATTTGTCTGGCTTGTAGAATGTATTAGTTTGTATTGATGCTTATTAAAATAATTTCATGTGAACTGCTTAGCAACATTAGCCTGAAAAGTGATGGATAGATGCCTTAGTTAAATAAATATTTCGCTACTGGTGCTGACATTTCAAGGGAGGTAAATATTTGAATGTTCCCTGTGCAGCGAGCTCATTCTCACATTTCCCTTCAAAAGACCTTCAGATTGTCTGTTTCGTACAACTCTCCTATTCCAAGTTTTCTGTCTGGGTCCTCTCCTAGAAATCAAATTCAAATGGATTACAAACATTATCATACAATCCAAAACCCACAGAAGACTGTTCCTGATATTGTTCCTTCATTGGCCAAGTAAAATGCTGAAGAAACATAATGCAAGGGTTTCTGTGAGTTTTCTGGGCTGTATGGCCATGTTCCAGAAGCATTCTCTCCCGACATTTCACCCACATCTATGGGAGGCATCCTCAGAGGATGTGAGGTCTGTTGGAAACTAGGCAAGTGGGGTTTATATATCCGTGGAATGTTCATGATGGGAGACAGAGGCAAGTGTGAATGTAGCAACTGGCCACCTTGTTTAGCATTGAATGGTCTTTCAGCTTCAAAGCCTGGCTGCTTCCTGCCTGGGGGAATCCTTTGTTGGGAGGAGGTGTTAGCTGATGGTTTCATGTCTGGAATTCTCCTGTTTTTTAAGTGTTGTTCTTTATTTACTATTCTGATTTTAGAGTTTTTAAAAATATTGGTAGCCAGATTTTATTCATGCAACCTTTGATAGCTTCACTGTTTTTTTCATCAAGCAAAGATTTTACAAATCACACTGGAGAAGAAAAGTGACAGTGTTGGAGTTATTAATCTACATTTTGTCTCAGACGTTATTTCTGTTGTCAATTATCTCTCAGATATTGTTTCTGCTGTCAATTATTATAATTGTCACTCAGATGTTATTCGTGTTTTCAAATGTGTGGTTTGCTTTTCATTTTGAAATTGAGGAGCAGGTAATGTGAATCTCTTATGAGTTCATGTTAAAAAATGAAAACTTTTTGGATTAAAAAAAAAAAAGATTTAAGGATCACCAGTCACCTGCTCATAAAGGATGGCACATGAAGTGGGCTGAGTTCCTGGCTACTGAAGAACCATCTTTCACTTTAGCAAGTGAAGAATAATTTAGATGGCTGCCCACCCTTCAACTCTTATTAAATAGTTCCAATGGGAGACTATTTAGGAGTAGAAAGCAGACTGGGCAGTCTGGTGCACCCTGACCTGATGATAATAGCAACCTCTCAAGCCTTACACTATTTATTTGTTAATGTATATATTTACTAACCAGTATTATATGTGTATGTTTATTTGCCAGTTTGACTGCACCTCTTTGGTGTGGGAGGAGTTATAGACATGTGATTGTACTGAGCATGTTCAGACTCAGGACTTCATTTTATAGTTGGTCTGTTCTACACCTCAGTGGAGGTGGATGCATATTGCTGTTTGGACTTCACTACAGAAGTATGACTTCAGTGAGTACAACTATACCTAAAGACTATGGACTATTGATTAAGAATGATACCCTGCGTACTCAACACAGAAAGAAACTACATCATATCTATAACTGAACTTTAATAAGAAATGTGCCTGTATGGTGAATTAATACAAGATGTTTGTGAGTAACCAAGATAAGTTATTTTTCAAGGAAGACTTTGTTTTGTTTTGTTTTTTTATCTGAGTACATATTTTAAGCTAAGAGGTTTCAAGGGAGTGTATATCTTTTGGGCAATTACAATTACAATTGCAACTACAATTTCAGCTTCAAAGAAACAACCATCCTCTGCTAACCAAATATATATATTTGTAGTGGCATGTCTTTGTCCTTGGCAGTTCAAAGACATGGTTCTTCAGTTTAACAGCTGAGTTACCTGTGTGCTATTATATGAATGCTTATGAATATCACTTGTTCAAAGGGTTGACTTCTAAAAAGGTCATGCTTTTGTTGACTAGTGGTTTTCAAAAGGTGATCTCCACATTGTTCATGGAGATTCACATTTGCCAGACAGATGTGACATCATTTTTCCTTTTCAATAAGGTTATGATTGCCATTGATTTCCAAAGGGAGTTCTGCTGAAAGACTAAGTGCAGTTATTTCCAATATGGCCAATATGCAGCTCTCATGAATTGAAACTAGGAAGGCACTAGTTTACGTCAGGACTCCCGAAAGGCTAACTTCTATGAAGGAGAGAAGAGGAAGAAGAACAAAGAGCAGCACAAAAAGAAGAGGAAAGAATGTGTGTGGACAAGGAGCATCCCCCTTCCCCAAACAAGGGCAATAAATTGAATCAGTGCAAATGGAAGAGCTCTTTTTTTGGCATCCCACCTCTGGCATTTCTAAAATGCAGCCTAGAAACAAAATAACTGAAACCGGAAAACAAACTGCAACCTAAATGCCATTGCAGGCTCCAACTGGAGCAGACCCGTTGAATCAATTGCTGAATGATACATAGACAAATAAAACCCCTTTGATTCGATGGGTCTACTCTAGCTGGGGATAAAAAATGGAATGTAGCCATTAATAGAGCTAACGGGGAGAAATTGGAAGGAATCCGGATTCTGGTCTTTGATGAAAAGTGCGAACTCTGTCAAAAGGGATAACACTATGTGCACTTGCACGGAATATATTCCACCCTCAAAGTTAAAAAGTGACCTTTCTCAGATTTCAAAGGCAGATACTGAACTAGGCTGAACTGAACATAGTTGGTGCATGCTTTTCAACAGAGTTGGATTAAAACCTTTAGAGCAGGCCTGGGCAAACTTGGGGCCTCCAGGTGTTTTGGACTTCAACTCCCACCATTCCTCACAGCCCCAGGCCCCTTCCTTTTCCTCCTCAGCCACTTAAGATTTTGGTCTCCCTCTGTCTATCTATCTATCATCTCTCTATTTCTCTATCTCTATCTATCCCATAATTCCAAATGTAAACAATAATAAACTAAAATAAAATGTAATTTTTTAAACAAAACCAAATTTACAGTAAGATGAAAAATAATGTTTATTTTTCTATGCGTCCGCAGTATTTATATTTCTCTTATTTTTTCTAATGGCGAAGTCTTGCAATGCGGAACTTGGTTCAATTGCACCATGGGTACTTTTGCACCATAGAGCCCATGGTAAATTTAGGCATTGAAAATGTCTATGGTGTCCCACTCTCCTTGATGCCCTAAGTGCACGTTTATTTTGCTTAATGGTTAATCCACCGCTGCTTGTCCATAAGAAGGGACTGTTGACTTTCCAAGCCCCTCAAAGCTGTCACCCATTTCCTCCAAAAACCAGGAGCCATATTCCCTCTCTTCTACAACTCCACTTGTCAAGAGAAGGGCTCCTAAATCAAAAACCAGATTGAAGAGAGATGGAGATATGCTGCCAATTAATAAAAAGAGACATGAAACGCAGGGTACAGCTACACTGACCACAGGAATGCAGTTTGAGACTGGCATTGAAGAAAGTGATTTTGCTCTGCACATACACAGGACATCCTGGAAGCCGCAGAGCACAGATGCAGATTAAGGGCTTTCTTTTGTGCACTTTGTGGATGTTCATTGTCTAGCTGACACAGTTTGAAGCTAACTTCAAACTGCATTAAATGGTCAGTGTAGAAGGGTTATTTTGGACCAGATTACCTCTTTTACTTTGACATGCAATCTTATGAGGATATGAGGAGGGCAAGAAAGCCATGCATTCCACTTTTTAAAAACATAATTACACTTGCACGTTATATAGAATATCAGAATACAGTAACAAATAACTATTTAGTATTCACAGTTCTGCGTTATCCCATCCTGTCCACCTTCCTGCCCCTCCTTAGGTCACAGACATTTACAAACTCCTTCCCGGTGAGTCCTCTAACTAGCAATTATTCTCTACTCTAGTATCTAATTTTCTTAATAATCGGCATATCTTACCATAGCCCAGAGTCACATCAGCCTTATGGTTGCTTTCTAAGTTTTCTAAGATCTACAGAGATACTCACAGAAACACCTCAACAAGCGAGAGTCCAAAAGTGGCAGGCTAAAACCCGGAACCTCAATCAGTGGCTGATGCTGGATGGGCACATAGAAGACTGGGCGACTTGGAAGGCACTGAACAGACTGCACTCTGGTACCACGAGATGCAGAGCCTAACTTAAGAAGTGGGGGCCACAAAGTGGAGTCCAGGACATGCGAGTGTGGAGAAGAGCAGACCACAGACCACATGCACAATGGAGGACCTTCTTACAGCAACACCAGAGGCACTCCAAGTGGCCGGCTACGGGTCAAAGGACATTTAGTATAGTGCCAAGTTGTTTTTTTAAACTTTGTGTTTTCAAATACATCACTTGTACCCTTGGTTCACTTTTGACACTATAAATAAATAAATACAAGAAAAAGTATGAGGTCTTTGTTGGGTAGATTCTTAAATAAGGAGGGAGGCAGCAATGCCACCTTGAGCCCATGAAAGGAAGGGAAACCTTAAGTGTCCCCAACTCATAAAAGGAGAGAGAAGAAGGCGGGGGCTCCTGGAGCGGCTCAGCGTTTCCTTCTGGACAGGGACCAGAGAGAGCCAGCCTGGCCGTCCTCAGTTGCTCCCCGGGCGGGGCGGAGCCGGTGGGCATCCATTTGGAGGGCCAAGGCGTGGCCAGGCGACCCGAGGAGGGGAAGGCGAGTGGGCAGCCCCCGGACGGAGTGGATTGGCTCGGAGCGGACGAGGAGGAGGGGAGGCTGTTCTCACGGGTCCAGCCTCCTCGAAGCCGCGATGGGGAGCCTGGACGCGCCATCCGCAGCGCCAGGTGAGTTCAGCCCCGCTTGCTTTTACCCCGAGCTTCTACAAACCCACTCGTGAAAAGATCGGGAGAGGGAAGGTCCTCTTCTTCCTTCTGAACTTTCCGCGGATGGGCTCCTCGAGGCTCAAGAGCTGCCGTGGAAGTTTGCGGGAGTCGGGAGATGGAAAGGCTGGGAGGCGGGCGAGGCGGGCCCAGGGGAGGGAGGGGGGGGGAGGGGAGGGAGGGCTGCTTTCTCCCCAATCCTTCCCTCCCTCCCTCCTTCCCTCTCGCTTTCTCTTCCCTCTCGCTTTTTCTCTCTGGCCCCGCATCTCGCTTCCTTCCTGCTTTGTGCTGCTCCGAGCCGCAGGTGAGAGCACTTGGAGGGCACCCTCATATGGGCTTTGTATGGGGCCAGGCAGCTTTGTCAAACTTTTCACCTTCGAGGAAGCCTGGAAAGAAAGTTTGTCTTGATATTATTGATATTGAAATACTGTTCAGGTCTTAGGGGACCCATGCCTAAAGTTGAGCCAACAATGTGATGCCACGGCTAAAAAAGCCAATGGGATTTTGGCCTGCATAAATAGGAGTCTAGTGTCTAGACCAGGCATGGGCAAACTTGGAAAGTACAGTAGAGTCTCACTTATCCAACATAAACGGGCCGGCAGAATGTTGGATAAGCGAATATGTTGGATAATAAGGAGAGATTAAGAAAAAGCCTATTAAGCATCAAAACAGGTTATGATTTTACAAATTAAGCACCAAAACATCATGTTATACAACAAATTTGACAGAAAAAGTAGTTCAATACACAGTAATGCTATGTAGTAATTACTGTATTTACGAATTTAGCCCCAAAATATCATGATATATTGAAAACATTGACTACAAAAATGTGTTGGATAATCCAGAACGTTGGATAAGCGAGTGTTGGATAAGTGAGACTCTACTGTAGTTTTATACAATACAGTAGACTGTCAGTTAACCAGCATCTCTGGGGATAGGTAGATGCCAGGCAAATGTAGTTTCTGGTTACTTGAAAGTTACTTTTTTTATCATGTCAGAAGCGACTTGAGAACATACTGCATGTTGCTTCTGATGTGAGAGAATTGGCCATCTACAAAGACGTTACCCAGGGGATGCCTGGATGTGTTACTTGGAGGCTTCTCTCATGTCCCCACAAGCTAGAGCTGACAGACAGAAGCTCACTTTGTCTCGCGGATTCAGACCAGCAACCTTCAGGTCAGCAGTTCACAAGGGTTTAACCCATTGCGCCACTGTGGCTCCTTAGAATTACTCTTAATGATAGGCCTAGTACTATAGCCTATACTGTAGCATACTATAAACTCTGTTTTGACTTGATATCCACGTTGAAGTACGGTAATTAAAAGCTAAGATAAAGACAAACAGAATGTAACATTTTCACAAACATTGATTTTATTTTGTATTATTATTTCTTAATTTTTTCTCCAGTTGTTTGAATTCCAGTAAACATAGAGTCTACTGCATATTTAATAATTTTTGGAGGAAGCAATGCACTTGTCTACATTGAACCATCAGAAAGCAAAGGTGCCACTATTTCAGCCACCCATGTGGACAATTTTAGAGCATTTTTGGATTTCAGAGTTTGGGATTAATGATGCTCTACCTATATTTTATCTGCAGCTCAAGACCCCCCCCCCCCCGATTTATCACAACTTTTTTGAGGAACTTTAGGGGTCTGTGGGAGCCCTGTTGAGAAGCCTTGCCTTAAATGGTATCCTTTGTATTACCTCATTTACTTTGGCATGCAGTGAGGAAGATGACCTGTTCTTGGGGTTCCTTTGACTCATTCTGTTGAGGAATCAGACAGAGCTGGCTTCTGGCATCAGCTTTTTAAGACATCGTGAAAAGGGAGCAAATTGTTCGCTGTTTAATTAATTGTTGCACCATTTTTACTATCAGGAAAGAGGAATTGCACTTCAAAACCAGTTTTGTGGCCTAGGAGGGTAATGTACTGGAAAGAAACAGGGATTTTATTTTCCGGAGTAGGGATGCTCACTGTGGGGTAGTAGTTACTTTGTTAGATGGGTGGGTCCAGGTTAAAGTCCCCACAGAGCCAGGAAACTTAGTGGGTGATTTTGGACCAGATTCACTCCTTCTCCTGTTTTAATATTGTATGCTTTATGTCGATGTTATCGATTGTTTTACTGATAATTGAGATTTTATTGGTATAATTGTTTTATTGTTGTATCATTGATATTTGATTGTTTTATCGGGCTAGGCCCCATGTAAGCCGCCCCGAGTCCCTTCGGGGAGATGGGGCGGGGTATAAAAATAAAGTTATTATTATTATTATTATTATTATTATTATTATTATTATTATTCTCTGACCTGTGATTTTGTGAGGATATCTATATGGAGGGGAAGAAAGCCTTGTATGCCCCCTTGAGCTCTTGGGAGGAAGGTGGGATATAAGTGTAACCAACTAGGTGGGGGAGTTTCTTTTTCATGTGCCCAAAACAAAGCCATGTCAGCTTTTAGGTAGGAGCCCCTGGTGGCACAATGGGTTAAACCTTGTGCCGGCAGGTTGGCAGTTTCAGTCCAAGGAGCGGGATGAGCTTCTTTCTGTCAGCTCCAGCTTCTCATGCAGAGAAGCCTCCCACAGATTGAGAAAAGCCTCCCACAGGATGGTAAACATTTAGGCGTACCCTGGCCAACGTCCTTGCAGAAGGTCAATTCTCTCACACCAGAAGTGACTTGCAGTTTCTCAAGTCGCTCCTGACATAGAAAAAAAAGCTTTTAGGTGTTTACCTATCATGGTTTGGATAAATGTTGTATGTTGTCTCTTATTCCACCCGCAGGAACAAAATGTCTTGAACTGCTTCTGTTTACGGGACCCTGGATTTGGGCTCCTGTGTCCGTCTTTATCGTAATCTGTGGGGAGGATTGACATAGAACATGGTAGTAGGACAATTCAGGAAGTTGCTCATTTTCCATGTCCTGTTCTGGCAATAGCACTAGTTCTGGTCGATGATCCTGGAATAACTCAAATTATCTCCAACAAAAATGTGGAGGTCAAGATGCTCTCTCTGAATATTTTTGTATTATCAAACAACTATTAAAAGAGAGATCATAAGGAGAGGTCTGATGACTCAATAATGAGTTCATGTTACAGAGGAATACAACCCAGCATGCGAAAAGAGGCTCTGTTTTAACATCAGACGGGTGCAAAAATGGCTTTGCTGGGCTGGAATTACAAGTATGCCCACTGACATGACTGCAACAGTCATGTTGGTATGCTGTGAAGAAAAGTAAATTTCCTTCATATTTCATAGAATCATAGAAATGGAGGAGACTAAAAAGACCATCCAGTCTAACCGCTTGCTATACAAGAATGTACAATTATAAAAGATAACCATCCAGTCTCTTTTTAGAAACTTCCAAAGGACACTTCACCACATTCTGTGGCACCATATTCCACTAATGTTTAGGTAGAATGGTTTTTCCTGCAGTTTCAGTTCATCGCTCCATGGATTGAAAAGCTTTTGCTTTGGAAAGCAAAATAAGTATAAAACAATTCAACAGAAAGTGTCAGCATACAACAAGTTTACATATATTTACACACTGAAATTTACATTACACTTGTGAGCACAAAACAAGCTTGCTCTGTCCTCAATATGACATCCTTTTAATGTCATGTCACCTCTTAACCTTATCTTCTCACCCAGCTCCCTAAACTATTTTTCATAGGAAATAGTTTCCAAACCTTTGATCATTTTGATCATTCTTCTCTGGACATGTTTCAACTTGTCAATATCCTTGTTAAGTTGTGGTGCCCAGAACTGGACATAATATTCCAGGTGAGGTCTGACACTATACTCTTAGTAATGCATCCTAGAATGGTATTGGCATTTTTAGCCGCTGAATCATATGTGACTCATGATCATGATTTTGACTCCTAGGTACCTTCCACACATGTACCGCATGTTGTCCATTCTAATGTCACCCATCCTATATTTTATTTTTATTTCCTAAGTGTAGCGTCTTTCATTTTTTTTCCTCTTGAAATTCATTTTGCTACTTTTGGGTCAGCTCTCTCATCTGTTAAGGTCATGTGGAATTTTTATTCTGTCCATTGTTATATTTCCTGTTCTCCTAAAGGTAAAGGTTTTCCCCTGACATTAAATTTAGTTGTGTCTGACTCTAGGGGTTGGTGCTCATCTCCATTTCTAAGCCGAAGAGCCGGCGTTGTTTGTAGACACCTTCAAGGTCATGTGGCTGGCATGACTGCATGGAGTGCTGTTACCTTCCCGCCAGAGTGGTACCTATTGATCTACTCACATTTGCATGCTATTGAACTTCTAGGTTGGCAGAAGCTGGGGCTAACAGAGGGAGCTCACCCCCTCCCCGGATTCAAACCGCCGACCTTTCGGTCAGCAAGTTCAGCAGCTCATTAGTGTTGTCTGAAAACTCGACACGCTCATCCTCTATTTCATCATCCTATTCATTTTTAAAATGTTGAATAGCACTGAGCTCAAGACAGAGCCCTGCGACACCTCACTAGTTATTTATCTCCAGGATGAAGTAGAGCTATTGGTGAGCACTAGTGCAAACCTTTGTAACCACTATTTTTCAATAGCTGATGGTTGACATGGTATTTGTGTGCATTTTCCTTATCATAATTTGAATATCATACCCTGGTATATGATGTCTCATATCCACACTCCAGACCACCTGGATTAACCACATTTTCCACCACATCCCATTGCTGACAAGGAAGTAGATGCACTGATATTTTTCAACTTGGTTTTTTCCTGGTTGGTTGCTGGGTTTTACTAACATATTAATATCTCTATTTGACTACAGGCAGGATAAACATCTCTCTGGGATCAGTGGGGAGAAGTCTTTCAAGTACTTTACATATCAGCAGAAGATGAAGAGATACCACTGAAGAGGCCAGTTCCCCATCTAGAGCAGTGAGAAGCAGGAATCTCTATGGCAGAAGACTCCTGAAAATCTTTGATGTCTTGCTAAACTTGTCCAGGACCTGTGACTGTGCTGTTCAGTTACCCTGCAAAGATGTCTCTGTCGAACTTCACACAGCCTCAATATGTACCACAACTCAGCAATTCAAGTGGCGGCCTTCAGGGCTTGTTCAATATGGTGCACTCTTTCCTGGGGTTGGTGCAACCCAACTCATTCCCAGAAGGTAAGACATATAGTGAGGGAGTGGGTTGTTGTGCATTTTCCGGGCTGTATGGCCATGTTCCAGAAGCATTCACTCCTGATGTTTTGCCCACATCTATGGCAGGCATCCTCAGAGTTTGTGAGGTATATTGGAAAACTAAGCAAGGGAGGTTTTATATATCTGTGGAAGGTCTGGGGTGGGAGAAAGAACTCTTGTCTGCTGGAGAAAAGTGTGAATGTTATTAATAGTGAGGGACTCTTGGTAATGCTTTATCAGCAAAGACTGCTGTGTAACAGAAAAAATGGGATAGATAATAGTGGAGTGTAGATTTGTTTTCTTTGTAGTGTGTAATTATTAACTTATTTTCTCTATTGCATTTTTATTCATGGACAGAACTAGGATAAATAGCAGAATGGGCAGGCAATCCCTTTGGAGCCCCTTACTATAACTCTGTAGGGACACCTAAAGCATTTATGGCAACTGGGACAGGTGTGATATTGGGGGCCTTGTTGCTGCCCCAACAAGAACCCACACCTGTGTACATACATTGCTGAAGGCTATATGTGGGAATTATTGCCTGTCAACACTACATGTGACACTTCTTACTTGCAATTCCCACTTGCTCTGTTAATTCAGAAGAATGATATCATTTACTCATTCAGTTGCTTCCGACTTTTCGTGACCTCATTGACCAGCCCACGCCAGAGCTCCCTGTCGTCCCTCGCCACTCCAGCTCCTTCAAGGTCAAGCCAGTCACTTCAAGGATACCATCCATCCATCTTGCCCTTGGTCGGCCCCTCTTCCTTTTTCCTTCCATTTTCCCCAGCATTATTGTCTTCTCCAAGCTTTCCTCTTCTCATTATATAGAAGAATGATAGATATATCCCCCCCCCTTAGGAATAAGGATCAGGTTGTACGAGGGTTGAATGAAAAGTAATGCCTCCACCTTTGTTACTTGTGTTTGGATGGGAATATTTTAATAAATCAAATGCAGAAATAATCCTTAGAATATGCTCTTTAACTACCACTGTTCACTGTTCACATAATCACCAGACAATTGGATACATTTCTGCTAATGATGAACAAGTTTTCTGAAGCTGTCATGGAAGAAGTCAACAGTCTGTTTCCGCAACCAGTGTCTCACAGTACCCATTGTGCACAGATCTTTCGATAGCCAAGCAAAGCAATAATGTAACCTACACATTCTTGTGAAATGCTGATTATGCTTGAAATTTCTCTCTGAGTGATACAACGATCATCCTGAATCAATCTGTCAACCTTTTGCTTGTGAAAATCGGTGGTTGCTGTCACAGGATGTCCAAGTCTTTGCTTGTCACGCAAGTCAGATGTTCCCACCTCAACATCTTTAAACTTACTCGCCCAACGACGCACAGTACTCACATCAACACAATCACCATAAACAGCTTGCATTCTCTGATGAATCTCCTTTGGGATGACACCTTCTGCTGTTAAGAATTCAATGAATGCACATTTCTTAAGTCGCATTGACTGACCGTCTGCGCAGGGGTCCATACTTCGCACTTCAACAATACAACCATTCAATGCTAAGGCTTCCCGCCAAGTGGAACTGTAGAGGAGAGTCTACTGAACAAGCCAGTACCTGCCACATACCTGTACTGCCATCTGTTGAGGAGTTACGCAGATGGAGGCATTACTTTTCATTCAACCCTCATAGTTCTCATAAGTTCCTCATCCAAATTCTAAAATCCATGTGGCTGAACTTCTTTCTTATGTGGCCAACCTCACATAGTGTTGGTTACAGAGTTTGCTGTAAGAAAAGAAGAAACAGGAGGGATCTAAGGAGGGACTCTGCAACTGTATCAAGAGCCTGTTCTTGCCAAAGAAAGATAAACAGATCTCTTGGGGAAAAGGTTCAGGAGTGCATACCGCATGAGATGTCCAAGCAAGGTGCCACTAAAAAGTAGTTTTCTGCATCACTTACCACAAGAAAGTGCCTCAGAGTGATTTGATGAGGCGACCTTACAAAATAAGATAGTCTGTAATATTGAGAAGTCCTTCTTTGTGGCTGCTCTAAAGCTGTGAACTGCTTTTCATAAGCCACTAGGAAGGTCATCTTTTTGTTCACCTTTGTCAGCGAAGACCTTTTTATTTAAACAGCGCTTTGGCTATTAACTGGTTGTTGCGGGATGATCTTTTAATGGATTGAGAGCTTTTGTTCCTTTATTCCCATAGTTATGCTTTAAATGATTTTAAATTGCTTTGAATTAGTACTGTTTTAATTGGATAATTTATTACTTTGAATCTTTTCCTATGATTGGGTTAGCTGTGTGTTTTTAATCTGTGTTATGCATTGGCTGTCATATTGGAGGGGAAAGCAATAGAAAATAAGTGTAGATAATCCAGTTTTTATTAATATTGAAAAGAGTGAAAGCTCTGTGTTTTCAAAGGTTTTCATGGTCAGAATCACTGGGTTGCTGTGAGTTTTCCGGGCTGTATGGCCGTGTTCCAGAAGCATTCTCTCCTGACATTTCACCTGCATCTATGGCAGACATCCTCAGAGGCTGTGAGGTCTGTTGGAAATTGGGCAAGCGGGGTTTATATATCTGTGGAATGTCCAGGGAGAAAGAACTGTTGTCTGCTTGAGGCAAGTGTGAATGTTGCAATTGGCCACCTTGATTAGTTGGAACAGGTATATTTTCTAAGTGTAACTTCAGCCAAATATACATATATTTTATATTTCTGGAGTGTAAGGAAAGGTTAATGCTCCTATGGTGTTTGTTTTGCTGTCTCTGCCCCTGTTCAAAAGATTCCACCTTTCTTTCTGTCGCTGTGACAATCGGATTTTGAAAAATTTGGCTTGTTGTGGAAACTGATTGGTGAGAAAGTGTCAGCGGAGAAACCTTCTCTGCACGATAACTCTTCCAGAAGTCGATTTCCTTTCTGAGGGGTAGATACCTCTTGTTTCCTGTTGTCTCAACCCTGTTCTTAACTATGAGTCATTTATAAATCAGATGTTTGTAACTTGACTGCCTGTATTTTTTTTTTTGTATGGCAGGGCCATTTTTTTGTTTTGTTTTACTCTGTGCCAAAATGTTTCATTCATCTCTGGATCCCACTTTCCTCTAGCATTTTTGAAGTCTTCTACTAAAAGGCTGGAGACTATCACAAAATTCCATAAATCATAATGGGTTCGTAATGCAAAACATGATGTTCCTCCCGCAGCTTCTCTTAGCCTGCATATAGATATTCATGGAAAAGAGTGTGCTCGCTTATTTTGCAGTGAGTTCTGATTCCCACTCTGTTTCCTCCTCATACATGCAAAAGCTGAGAACTGAATGACGATTGTTGCTGCTACTGCCATGGTTTAGCTAAAATGTTTTTCTTTGCTTTCCTTTTCAAGTGGCTGCATGCCTGACTTTCTGTTCAAATGCTTGTTTGGAACAAGACCCTCCTCTGAGATGGACACAGAACAATACAAATCTGGCATCTGCTGCAAGCCAAAAAAAACAGGTTGCCCCCGTTACAATCAAAGGAAGAAAAAGAATATGCCAGAACACAATAAGCGCACTTTCACATTTGATTCACGGCTAAAACTACACTACATACTTTGGCATACACCCATGGGGAGGGAAGAAGATCCTTATGCAATGACACACTAAAGTCGCGAGGCATAGCGATGCAAACATTTTGATTTTTAACGGATTTTTTAAAAAACGCTAGCCATTGTAGTTAAAGAGGAATGTCTGGAACATTTAATGGAAACATATTAAAGATCTTACAGCAAAGTGGCAAGCAATGGGAGTGGGGAAGATAAAGCTGAAATCCGATTGCATCCTTACTCAAGAGTAAATCCAAACAGAATTCACTGGAGTATACTTCTGAGTAAACATGGAGAGAGTTGAATTGCAGGTTTTGCTTATAAACTAAGCAAAGCTTTTCAAAACTGGCTCAGGTCTTTCAACATTTGAGGAAGGAAACATTACAGAATGAATGTACCCGGAAGATAAAGGGTAGAAAGCTTTTTATCTGCCAGACTCACGGAAACTGTATGAACTTTTTGCCATTCTGTTCATAATTTGGATTAAAGATTAAAAAAACACAGAAACACAGTCTCAGCAGGCTAAATCCCACCTTTGTCTTCAACGATGTCTTATTAGGGCAGGCAATTGATAGCTAAACTCTTTCATGGCACCACAGCAAAGTACTAGAAACCCACTGATTCCTTACTGTCCACTCCCCATGCCTTATGTGTTCTGTGACATTGAACCCAACACAAAACTTCATTAATAAGCACAAGAATGGCCTTAAGTGTGGAAGACATGGGCAGTTAACAGGGACACCAAGCTCAGGTTAGTGGTTGTGGATTTTACGAGGCATTCCCCAAGTTACAAACCTCCAATGTTTTGGCATAGTAAAATAAAAAAAATATGTCCTTGTCCTGCAACAAAAAGACAGACTGTCCCTCAACTACAAACATCAGACTTAGAAATGACTCATATTTAAGAACGGGGGTGAGATAACAGGAAGTGAGAGAAATCTACCCCTATGAAGGGAAATTTGTCATGGTTTGTCATGTGCAGTGTGTGTTAACTGGAAAATGAAGTGCATCAAGCTGATTGGCTGAGCCTGCAAAGACCTGGGGATTGATTTGATACTGTTTCTGTTCTGCTGCTGCAGAACCAGTTTGAGAAGTTTTTCAGTGCTGACTGAGTACTGCCAGTGAAAAGAGCAGTGTACTCAGAGAGGCCTTGCTATTTTGAGGCCTGTTTGCTGCTGAGAAAAGAGGGTGAAGAACTAGGACTGTATTCTTCTCTGAAGCAGATTCGTGGACTGAAAAAGGACTGTTTATGACTGTGGACTTCTGTAAGTGATCAGAGGGACCATTATAAATACTACTGTTTTTTATCTCTTGCAATCAGTAAAGTTCCTGTATTTTTGTTCTACAAACCTTAGTAACATGTTATTGTTCTGCAGGTGACTCTGGATCGCGGGCACACATAAGAGCTTCCATTTATCATCATCAATTTGTAACAAAATTCACTCCTGAAAGAGTTACCTCTATTGAAAGCTTTTTCACCAATCCTTGTTTCTGCAGCAAGCTAAATTTTTCAAAATCCAATTATCACAGGGACAGAAAGTGAGGTGAAATCTTTTGAACAGGGACACAGACAGCAAAACAAACATGACAAGGATATTAACCCTTTCATATGCTATTCAAAGCTAAAATATATCTTTTTGGCTGGAGCTACACTTAAAAACGTATCTGTTCCAATTTAAGAATAAACCAACAGAATCAATCTTGTTCGTAACAAATTCAGCTGAAGAACAAACCTACAAAACCCATCTTGTTCATAACTTGGGTACTGTCTGTATATATACAGATTTCATAATTTGGGCACTGCCTGTAGTACAAAAAAATTGATGGTGATACAGTTTATAAACCTCTCATGGTTGCTGTGGTGGCAGGGGTAATGCTTTTTTTAAAGTGCACAATATGTATGAAGTAAAAAAAAAAAAGATTTCACATGGGTTGAACTAGCTTCACCTATTTTCTCATGCCTGATTGCCCAAACCTACCATGTCTCCAATAAAAAATGAGCCAGGTTGACTGAAAAATACTGGAAATAAGTTAGAAGAGGACATTACCACACTGGGTGATTCTAATTGTCTTGCAGGTTGAATTTCTGTAAGGCTAATGGCTCTACATCAGTACTTTACGTATTGTCAACATGAATTCAAAGTGTGCTGTTCCACACAGTTGAAAGGCTGCAACTAATTTCATTCTTAAACATAATGTTCCTATTTTCTGAAGTGGAAAGTGAGGACTTGGAGATGGTCAAAATTCGTAAGTAGCAGTCTGAGAACAAGGCTAACAGGGATCTTAGAGCCTAGTAAAGCTAGGCAGTGGACATGCAGAAGTAGTCAAAATTCAAGGCCTTAAAAAAAAAGTCAAAGCTTTCGAAAGTTTTGGAGTGCAATAGGCAACAAATATTAAGAGAAAGCAATGATCACAAGTGGTTAAAGGTTACTTACGGAAGAAAAAAGGAAGCCAAGTCTGTAATATACTGGGCCAGACTGATGTATAAAGATCATTCTGTTAGCTTTTCTAGGCTGGAATTGAAGCATTGAAGTTACATGCAAGAGTAACTACAGCTCACCAGAGACCTCTGATATAAGTTCTCTTTCTGAGGCCCTTCTACACTACCATATAAAATCCAGATGATCTGCTTTGAACTGGATTATATGGCAGTGTAGACTCATATTATCCAGTTCAAAGCAGATCATGTGGATTTTATATGGTAGTGTAGAAGAGGCCTCAGAAAAAGAACTTATATGGCAGTGTAGAAGGAGCCATGATGGCGCAATGATTTAAACCCTTGTGCTGGCTGAACTGCTGACTTGAAGGTTGAGTTGCTGACATGAAGGCTGGTGGTTCGAATCTGCAAGATGGGGTGAGCTCCCATCTGTCCGCTCTAACTTGTAGGAACATGAGAGAAGCCTCCCAGCAGGATGGTAACACATCCGGGCATTCCCTGGGCAACCTCTCCGTAGACAGCCAATTCTCTCACACAAGAAGTGATTTGCAGTATGTTCTCAAAAACTGCTTTGATAATCTGGATTATATGGCAGTGTAGAAGGGGCCTCAGGCTACCTCAGACCAACGAACCAAACACCCAACCAAAACTTGCTTTCTCCAGCCGTGTGTGTGTGTGTGTGTGTGTGTGTGTACATGCTTGTTTCATCCTGTGCAATAGTGGGAATGGTGCCTAGGTTCTGATCTTGGATACAATTCTTGTGATACAACTCAAGATGTTGAATCATTGTAGGAACAGTGATTGCATGTTGACACTTGTTCAGTTTGTGGTGAATTCCACAACCTAACCTTTGTGACCTTCCTGCTATTTTCTGTTCTTCCTTTCAGGTTTAAACAGGTAGGCTCCTAACATCCACGTTTTGGTTACTTAGAGATTAAGTAATACTACTGTGAACTGAGCCCCGGTGGCAAAGTGCGTTAAAGCACTGAGCTGGAGACCAAAAGGTCCCAGGTTCAAGCTCCAGGAGCGGCGTGAGTGGCCGCTGTTAGCTTCAGCTCCTGTCAACCTAGCAGTTCGAAAACATGCCAATGTGAGTAGATCAATAAGTACTGCTCCGGCAGGAAGGTAACGGCGCTCCATACAGTCATGCCGGCCACATGACCTTGGAGGTGTCTACGGACAACGCCGACTCTTCGGCTTAGAAATGGAGATGAGCACCAACCCCCAGAGTCGGTTACGTCAGGGGAAAACCTTTACCTTTTACTGTGAACTACCCAGCATTAGTTTACTGGTGTTGCTTTTGATGTTCAGAGCACTCACGTTGGAATTAAACTTTGATTGAATATTTTAAAATATATCCTCCCACTCTGATTTATATATTGTTGTGTGCTATAAGTCATTTCCAATGTATGGCAAGATTTGTTTGAAGAGGGTACCATTGCTTTCCTCTGAGTCTGAGATAGTATGACTAGCCTAAAGAGGGTTATGTGCCCCAGCAGAGATTTGAACCTTAGTTTCCAGAATTGTAGTCCCATGTTCAAATCACTATATTACATTGGCTGATTCATTTTATTATTATTTTAGATGTATATTACCTTTCTTGCAATAATTTCAAGGTATCATATATACATACATGTATCCCTTCTTTCCACTTTTTCCTTGTAAGAAACCAGTATAATGTATTCCAGGTTGAGGAAGTGACTGACGCAAAGTCACCAAGAGAATTCATGGCTCATTGAGGCCTTGAACCTAGATTTCCTAAGTCCCAGTCTAGCACTTGGTAATGCTTACCAGTTTATTTTCAGTCCAACACCTGATGACACTATGTCTTGGGATTATTAGCCATCACTGTTATTGTTTTGATCCCATTTACAATCTTTATTCATTTCTTCATTCTGGTCACATTTGCAACCTTTATTCCCACCTTCAGATCAGTTATTTGCAAGTTAAATATTATTAAGTTGCTGTGGGTTTTCCGGGCTGTATGGCCATATTCCAGAAGCATTCTTTCCTGACATTTCGCCCACATCTATGGCAGGCATCCTCAGAGGTTGTGAGGTCTGTTGGAAACTAGGAAAGTAAGGCTTATATATCTGTGGAATGCTCAGGGTGGGAGAAAGTACTCTTGTCTATTTGAGGCAGATGTGAATATTGCTATTAGCCACCTTGATTAGCATTGAATGGTCTTTCAGCTACAAAATCCTGGCTGCTTCCTGCCTGGGGAATCTTTTGTTGGGAGGTGTTAGTTGTCCCTAATAGTTTCATGTCTGGAATTCTCCTGTTTTCTGAGTGTAGTTCTTTATTTACTGTCCTGATTTTAGAGTTTTTAAAAAATAATGGTAGCCAAATTTTGTTCATTTTCATGGTTTCCACAGAAATGCTGGACCACTCTAACAACCACCATGTCAGACTACACAGAGAAGCCATTGAAATCTATAAGCATGTGGACAATTTTAACAGAAAGGAGGAAATAATGAAAATGAACAAAATCTGACTACCAGTATTAAAAAAACTGTGGACATTCCAGACATTTGAACCTCACTTGCCTAGCTTCCAGAAAACTCATAGCAACACAGTGGTTCCAGCCATGAAAGCCTTCAACAACACGTTAAATATCCCAAGAGATGATGTACTGGGTGAGATGCAGGGCCGTAGCCAGAAAAAAATTTCGGGGGGGGGGGGGTTAACCCCTAGCACACACCCCTCCCCACTACAAACCTGTCAATATCTGCTTGAAATAGTGCCTGGAGGGACTCTTAATGTTTTGTGTCTCATAGACTTAGCATGGGGATTTGGTTAACCAGTTAAAATTCATGAGTAAACCAGGTTTTTTTTTATAACCTGAAAAATTTCGGGGGGGGGGGGGGTTGGACCCCTAACCCCCCCCCCCCTCGCTACAGGCCTGGTGAGATGTTAGACATGCCTTTTTGCCAAAGTGGGCAAGTATTCCTAGGGTCTCCTGTACAGAAAAGTAACATTTTCAAGCTCTGGGGATGGGGCACATACAGTTAGGAAAATGGGACTGCCCTTGGTAAGGCAGTAAGAGTTAATAGGTTCTCACTGGGAGCTAGAACAGGTCATAATGTTGGTTTGCGGATTGTTTTTTTCATTTTCATAGGAAATGCACTCTTGGGTACCAATATTTCTGGTTACACTAAGGGAACTGCTCCAGCTTCTGTCAATGATTAACATAAAAATTTCCATGTAGCAGGTTTCCAAAGACAAAACATAGAATGTGTGGCAGGGGGAAGGGTAGGACCGATAGTAAGAAAATGTTGCAGTGGGCACAGAAATGATGTGAAGACACAATTGAACAGAAGGACAGAGGTGCTACCAACAAAGTTCTCTGTATTTCTGCTTCACATTATAAGGTTTTCGAAGTTTGCTCAGGGCTTGTCCAGACAGTACCTTTATTCCAGGAGCTCCCACATCAAAATGGAGGGTGGCCAAATGCTATCCCCTGAAAACACAGGAGGAATCGCTACAAATGGCAAAAACCGAGATATTTTCAGGTGCAATAATATTCCGGTTTTGGCTAGAATATGCGGATATTCAAATCTCTGAATGTCCCTACACTCCAAATATATTGGATTTTTAATATTGGTTTGTTCCCAGGTTATACATGTCAGTTCCTGATTGGTTGTATTTTAAAATTATGGCAACAGTTGACTAGAGGGTGAAAACTTTATCCTGGCAAGAAAAACTTCGTCCTCCACACATTTAATGAAGTTTGGGACACACAAACAAAGGTTTTGCCATATAATCAACTTTCCCCATGTTTTTATGCAAAAGCAATCAGGAACAGACATGTACAGCACCCCGTAGTTCCCAGACACAAGTACACGGCCAAACTTGTCTACACAGATAGCCACACAGCCTATCCAGGAATAGAACTTATACGATGATTAGCATATTAACATCTTAAGTTTCTTTTAAAAAACCAACATCCATGGTGGATGTCCCACGGCAGCCATCTTGGAGGCTGCAAAATCTCAGGACCAAGCAGCAAGTGTGGACGACAGAGGGAGAAAATCCGGGTCTATGTGTGGACCCCATCTCAGGTCTTGGGATTTTTTTGCCCCTGACTAAAACCCATGATTTGGTGCTGTCTAGAAGCGCCCTTAGTGATCCATGGGATTATTCTACTCAGTTGGACTGGGTTTTGGATTTTCTTGATCTTTCATGATATGCTTTCTTTGTTTCTGAGATTGAACTTCCCAGTTTCCCTAAAATTGCTATTTTTTGCAACTAAAAGTTCACCTGTTGTTGATTTAAAGTGGTCAAAGAGTCTCATTTGGCTGCAGGTCTTAATTCAGAAAGCAGAAGACCCTGTGTTCAAGCATGACCACTCCCCAGCCTGAAAGCCATGACCGATCAGTTGCCGCATTAGAGGTTCAGGCTAAGTTAGTTCTGTGATTAATAGGTTGTGTGTAGACTTGCTGCTTTATTATTAATTCATATATCCCAGAATTGGGCTCTGAACACTGTATGTGCAATGCAGTTACTCAGGCTGGTTCCTGTATTCCAGCTATGGCTTAATCAGTGCTGAACAGAAGGCCAGTGTTAAATATTTCCCACATCTTTTGTTAGAACAAGAATTTGTCCTTTCTGTAAATGGCTTTTATGACTCATATTTAGATCATATTTCATGATAGCATGCAGAGTGTAAACACTGTATTCCCTTCTTAAATTCTGAGCATTTAGACTATCAGTTCTTTCACTTCAAGATACTTCCTTTGTCTTTGCTAAAGATTATTGCAATCCAGTTTTTCAATTTACTCGTAATCTTCCATATCTTTTTTTGGTAGAAGGGTAATACTACTCTGCTGAATCCTATTTAGATCCTATTCCAGTAAGGCGTGTACATTTTCTCCAACAATGTTGGCATGAGTCCAGTCAGTTTCCTCTTCTTACATTTGAAAAAATTCCCATTCTTTTTATGCTTGCAGTATAAATACATGATGGTACAGAAAAAGTAGAAACAACCCCAATAAATTATAAACACTTTATATTACTTATGTAACCCCATTCCTAAAATTAATTTCTCTCCACTAAAAAAAAATTAAAATTTTCTTTCCACCTTCCAACCCAAAGACATCTCTCTGAAAAAGTCACCATCTTTTCACTGTTGAGTGTAATATATATAGCAGGATTGTGCATTTGTATGGAATTGCTATGCGTTTCTGTATGCTCCATTCGTATGGCCCCACTTTCGTTTTCGGGTACTGCACCTATACAAATGGCGTTTTCGAAAAGGTCTGAAAAAACCCCCAAATATTTTCATGTCTGCTAGGGCTGCAGACTCTGGGAAGCACAGGTGCTTCTCTCTCCCCCCCCCCCCCCCCCCCCGCCTTAACTGTGTAAAGCAAAGGAAAAAAACCTTACTGTAACTCCATCGATGTGTGTGGACACTGTGCATCGCTGGTGCTCCATGCTCCGCTTCAGGGTCTGGCGCTCAAGTAAGTGGAGCGCCGAGTAAGTTGCGTTATTTCGGAGCTCCGTTTCAGGGCCTGCTGGAAGGTTTGCTTGCCAGACGCAGTCTTTTTCCAAGGAGAGTGCATGTGGCGAGCAGGCACAAAATGGCCACGTGAGCCACACCCTGAAGCAGACTGCCAAATGCCAAGATGTGGCGTTCAGAGCTCCGCTTCATTCTGGGTCTGCTCGCCAGATGCTTTTCATTTGTTTCACTGGTATTTCTGAACCAGAGGGGGGTGTACCATTTCGTGCATTCCAAATAAACAAAACAGTACGAAAACACAAATGAAACAGGTGAAACAGTAACCGAGCTCATGTCTAATATATAGCCTCAATGTCTGCCTTATAAGTCCAAAAATATTACAGAATTTAGTATTTAAATCCCACAAGCATCTTCAGTTTTCCTTCTCTTTATAAGTAAAGGTTATAAAGGGTTCTCAGTCTTTTGAGAAGTTTTCTAAGGGCTTCTCTTTAATTATACAAGATAGTAATTTGTTCATTTCTACCATTTGAAACCTCTTTAAGATCCAATTTTCTCTTGTAGGCAAGTCCACGCTCTTCCATTTCTGAGCATACAATAGTCTTACAGCTGGAACCATACAGTGTATTAATTTTATAATCAGATTTTTAACTTTTTTACATGTTGAACATTTCAAGTTAATATTTCCCCCCAGCCATGCTGAACGTGCTTCTGTGATGACAGACCAAAGGGTATATACATATCACCACTGAATCTTGCAGATTGTCTAATTCGCAATTTGTCACAGTTTACTCAGTTTGGAGTTTTCTCACAGCTAGATAAGAACCACAAAAGGAAGCTTACTTGAAGGTTAGGAAGGGTGATACTAAATCTTTTCCAGACACAGATGGAGAATGGTGGGAGGCTGATTTTATCTTCCCTTAGAGCTCCATGCTCAGGATGATCTATAAATGGCTTAGGTCCAGACTATTGGAAAGACTGTATCTCCCAGTATCAGCCTGCCCAAGTTTTAAGATATTTCAGGGCCAGCTTTTCTTTATCCCTTCAAAATCACAAGCACATTTGATGAGGGCACAGGAGGGAGCCTTCCGAGTGGTTGTTCCCAGACCAGTGCATTCTTTCTCATAGAAAACTATCTTGACCCTCTCTTTGCTCCCTACTGTGGGCAGGCCTTGGAGGGATCTGGTGCAGAAGTTCTTTTATTTGGAATATGTTGTATTTATACTTTTATCATTACTACTGTGTTTATCCCTAGTGGCGCAGTGGGTTAAACTGCTGAGCTGCTGAACTTGCTAAGGAAAAGTTGATGGTTCAAATCCAGGGAGTGGGGTGAGCTCTCACTGTTAGCCCCAGCTTCTACCAACCTAGCAGTTCAAAAACATGCAGATGGGAATAGATCAATAGATACTGCTTCGGCGGGAAGGTAATGGCACTCCATGTAGTCATGCCAGCCCCATGACCTTGGAGGTATCTATGGACAACGCTGGCTCTTCGGCTTAGACATGAAGATGAGCACCAACCCCAGAGTCGGACATGACTAGACTTAATGTTGGACATGAGTAGACTTAATGTCAAGAGAAAACCTTTACCTTTACCTCACTGTGTTTGAACTAGTTTTAAAACTGTATTAAATTAATGTTTTCAAATTAATTGCTTAATTCTTTTTCAATTTTTGTACTACCCATTGTTCTAAATATTTTTTTAAACCCCAAATTGTGAGCTGCCTTGTGTCTCATTGTGGGAAGAAGACAACACCTTAAAACAAACAACCAAAGGCACACTGGGTTTTAAAAGATTTGGGTTGATGGTGATATTTCTAACCACCAAGATCCTACATTAATTCAGCGTAGCACAAAGATGGTTCCCTTCCAGACTCTAATCTTGGTTTTGTATATACATCAGTATTCTTATACTGGATCACATAACTACACAAACAGGGTGCGACAGCCTTGAGCTTACTCACTGCACAATAGTAAATCAACTCTACTTCAACCAAGGGTGCATCTACACCAGTGGTTCCCAACCTTTTTTTGACCAGGGCCCACTTGACTCTAGGGCCTATTTTGACCAGGGACCACTCTTCAAGATTAGTACCAAAATGGTTACGAATCAGTTTTTGGTCAACATTAGATTCAGTTTGATTATTTGGGGTGCTGATTCAGAAGATTGCATTGGATAGACCATATCAGCTCAGGTTTCTGATACAGAACGTATGTTATCCAGTCATCACCATCTGCTTGTCCACAAAAACCATATTTAATAATCTAGAGCTGATGTGGTCTATCCAATGCAATTTTCTGAATCAGCATCCCAAATAACCCCAGGAACAGGCCTAAAAATGAAGACACCAAAGCGCCTCCTCCTGAGTGGAATGGCTCCACTCAGGAGGAGGAAGAGAAGCAGCAGTCAGGAGGTTTGTTGTCGTGCTTTTTGTGGGTAGTCAGCCTCTCCCCTCTTGACATTACTGTTGCCTTGGCACTATAAGGGTTTCGTGAGACTAGTCACTCTCATTGCAAATGTGTAGTGAGGCAGTGGACCATATTTTAGTTCTTGGGGACCACTGGTGGTCCACAGACCACAGGTTGGGAACCACTGATATACACTGTAGAGTTGATAAAGTTTGAAACCACTTTAAACTCCTATTGCTCGATCCTATGGAATCCTGGGATTTGGAGTTTGGCAAGGAACCAGCACTTTTTGGCAGAGATAGCTAAAGACATTCTAAAGCTACAACTATATATCTTTATGTAACAAATTTTAGCCAAAGCAATATAATGTATAAAATTATGGGTTTCCTCGCTTCCCTTCCCTTCCCTTCCCCATACATAGACAAAGAGCAAACTGGGATGGGATGGGATTTTGAGGAGACAAATGCTGGGGTGGGATGTTTCCTCTGCTCAAACTGGCAGCCTCCCTTCACAACTCAAAGAACAAAGTCAGGAGGATGTTGATTCATCTGGGTTAGTCCACAGATGGAAGTATTGTGAAGAAGTGTAAAGCCTCTTCTTATCTCTGAACTCAGCCTTGAAATATTATGGAAAAAAATTTAAGATGTTCAGCATTTTAGGTACATAGCTACTTCCAGATGAGCAGGGACTTGTTCGCACTATACAATTATAGTACTATGATTCAATTTTCTACCTGTTTCCTAGGGAATTTTGGGATTAGACATTTAGGAAGGTGCATTTACAGTTTTCAGCCAGAGCTCTCCAATGCCCACCAAACCAAAAAACACCCCAATGATGAAGAGACCCCATGTAAACTGAGCATTGCTTATCAGTAGGGGAGAGGACTAACTGGTCCTCTTTTTCTCTGACTGAGGAAGCTAGTTAATCTTGGAGCTTTACATCACAGTGACTTGCTGGCCACCTGGTTTCACTGTGTTTCCTAGGTGGAGAGGATGATAATTTGGGGGGGGGGGGCATTCCAGCCTGAAACCCCTTCCTTCAAGTAACTGTGGGAATAAAGAAAGCATGAGAATGGCACCATCATCTCCAGGACTTTCAGTTTGAGCTTTGTGGTTCCTGGCATTGACTGAAAGCATGCATGCATTTTTCAAGCTTTGCTCTTCCATACTGTTAAAAGAAACATGTATTTCTAAAAACGAACATGAAGAATCTGAGGATTTCATGATGTCAATGGAATTGCACCTTGCAAGTTTGCTAGACCATTCTCCCAGTAGATTAGCTTCAAAAAAGGGTCCCACCAAAGTTCCCTCTTCCTGTTTCTTGGATTGGTATTTCCACCTTTTTTTCATTTCCATTGAAGTGGTTCCCTTCCAAGCTGGCATTTTGGCTTTGGTGTGAAATATCCTACCAGTAGGACCTTTGTGTCTTTTGGGCCAGTTCCACAGTGCTTCCTTGCTGTAAAGTCTATTAGGAGAAAAATAACCTCACCCTATATTCAGTAAGTGTAGACCAATCATTTATTACATATCAGAAGATACACCAAAAGGCTATGTTTTCTTTTTAAAGAAATAAATCTTACTAATTTATTTTAAAATTCCCCACTTGCTTATTTGGATGCAGTCTCTATTGATCACAGAAGAGGAAGCAAGTAGCTATTTGCAAACTATCTCTAAGCATAGGATAGCACTGCCTCATTTATGATTTATACCCTATCTTTTATCTAGTATTGGCTCTCAAGGCCATTATAAACCCAACAGGATTAAGAGGAGAAGCAGCTCTGAATAATCAGGAAACATATTCATGCAAATAGAGCTGAACCAGACCAGTACTATGCAAATTAGAGTTGCCAGGGAAGGAGCAACCCAAGCTCTCAGATTTCAAAGTCCAGGCATGTGTGTATGTGCACTTACTAAGTTTACAAGGCATTTCTCTCCCCCCAAAGTTCTTCACCTTTGCCCTGAGCATTGAAGAAGAAGATTGAGACCCTATGAACCCAAATGTAAATAACTGTGATAAGAACTGTGCTTTTCAGGTTGCAGCATCTCCGCCTGTCAGCCACCTATCCCATATACAGTAGAGTTTCGCTTATCCAACATAAACAGACTAGCAGAATGTTGGATAAGCGAAGATGTTGGATAATAAGGTGGGATTAAGGAAAAGCCTATTAAACATCAAATTACATTATGATTTTACAAATTAAACAACAAAACATCATGTTTTACAAGTCTTCCACTTGTTTGGGAGCATGGCTGCACTTGTCTTATTGTTGGGTGTGTATACCCGCTGCGCGTTGCTGTCTAGAAAAACAGCTGTGGATCCAGGCGGGAGGCAGACTGCGTTGGATAATACAGAATGTTGGATTAGTGAAGGTTGGATAAGCAAGACTCTACTGTATATCAATGCATGAGTGCTAAAGATGCAAGATGGAATGCAAGATGTTAGTAGTAGCAACAACATTGATTCCCTTATAGTACATAATTTTGAAATTAAGGGTGTTGACACTGTGATTCTCAGGCCTAGATATATATATGGGCAAGAGGGAAACATTCTGAATTTGCTCATATATAACTTACTAGCTGTGCCCGGCCACGCGTTGCTGTGGCATTGTCTGGTGGTGTTGGTGAGAAATTGTTGAGGTAGCGGTGGTATTGAATGTCTGTTGTATGGTTGTCTTTATGTTTAGTATGCATTTGGTTGTTTGTGTACTGTGAAAGTGGTGAGGGTAGAGGGGGTCTATCTCCCTGTGTAGTATTGTATAGTATTTATACGTTGTGCATGTGTTGTGAATGCTTGGATTGTGTCCTGCTGCATAGTAGAAAGGGTTGGGCTGGATGGCCCTTAGGGGTCTCTCCAAACTCTTGGATTCTATGCTTTTATCATCATCATGATCATCATTATCATCTTCATTATTATTATTATGTAGAGGCTGAATGGCCATCTGTCAGGAGTGCTTGGATTGTGTCCTCCTGCATGGTAGAAGGAAGTTGATCTGGATGATCCTTAGGGGTCACTCCAAACCTTAGGATTGTATGATGATGTTATTATTATTATTATTAGTAGTAGTAGTAGTAGTAGTAGTAGTAGTAGTAGTATTGAGAGGCTGGGTGGCCGTCTGTTGGGAGTGCTTGGTTTGTGTCCTGCATGGCAGAATTGGGTTGGGCTGGATGGCCTTTAGGGGTGTCTCCTAACTGTCTGATGCTATGATTCGATGTGTATTATTATTGTGCAGATATTGGATGGCCATCTGTCAGGAGTGATTGGATTGTGTCCTCCTGCATGATATAAGGAAGTTGAACTGGATGATCCTTAGGGGTATCTGCTAACCTTAGGGCGGAACTTAGCCTTTAAACTGGCAGCAATTGGATAAAAACAATTATTCCTCTCTCTCTAATTAGGACTTTATTTTTCTTTTCTTTTTGTTGTATCAACCTAGAGCCGTGGATGATGGGTTGTGTTGTCAAATTTCGAGGTTGGGGGGCCTGTAGTTTTGTTGTTTTGTCCGCTGCCCTGATGCCATCACTCTTTTATATATATAGATGACACTGAGAATACTTCTGCAACCAATTTCTAACTCGTACTAAACAATGATCCAGTAAAAAGCAACAGCATCGTTCATTTCAGTCTTTGGGGCCAAGCATATTATCTTCCAGGATAACTACCATCAGAGGTTCTTCCTAGTCCCCATGGCATGATGCAGTACATTGCTCAATGTTGTACCTTTTAAAAGACTCATTTTCTACCAATTCTGGGCACAGCACCCATTCATTGAAACTCTTTAAAACTCTGAGGTTGTTGTCCTGCAAACTATGCAGTGTGGCACCCCGTAGTGGTCAAGTGGGATATTACTGGAGCTACAAAGGTGGCGTTGATATTTCTTGGCATTGGGATCAAATGCAGTGTCCTTAATGCCTTAGAAAATAAAGAGAGAGATCACACATTTCTATAGCCATTTATATATGTTGGAACAGGAAAGTGGTGCTTGGTACCCACTGGGACACAGATCTTGCTTCTCTGTGAAATATGCGGAATTACAAAATCCTATGAGTTAACCTCCAAATAGGAGCCCCCGGTGGCCCGGTGGGTTAAACCCTTGTACCAGCAGGACTGATTACTTGAAGGTTGGATTGCTGACCTGAAGGTTGCCAGTTCGAATCCAACCCAGGGAGAGCGCGAATGAGCTCCCTCTATCAGCTCCAGCTCCATTCGGGGAAATGAGAGAAGCCTCCTGCAAGGATGGTTAAAATATCAGACATCTGGCCATCCTCTGGGCAACATCCTTGCAGATGGCCAATTATCTCACACCAGAAGCCACTTGCTGTTTCTCAAGTTGCTCTTAACACACACACACACAACAAAACCTCCAAATGGACCAGTGAGGACTGAGAGTGCTTAGGGAAATGGTAGGTGCCATTGGTGAGGAACAAGGAAGAAGAAAAACTAGAATTGAGAGCAGGAGGTATGACACATTCAATCCTGTAAAAGGAGATGTGTGGCTTACCAGAAGACAGGGTGCTTTGTTACATTGTCTATATGGAAGTTACTATATGTTTGAGAACTGGAGCCCACTTGATCGATCAATTGATTTTATACACAATGAAGGTAAAAATGGAATGAAACACACGTTGCTTTGATTAGTGTTCAGACTGAAGGAAGCAAATGTCTTAGAGAGATTTCAATTTGAATACAGTTCCCAGTTCTGAGCACCATAATTCAAGAAGGATATTGAGAAGCTGGAATGTGTCTGGAGGAGGGTGGCCCAAAATGGTGAAAGGTCTGGCAACCAAGGTCTGTAATGAATGATTAAGGGGGCTGGATATATTTAATTTGGAGGGCTACATACATACTGCAGTTGATTTGTTGATGGTTTCTTCTTTCAGTTAGTATCTTTTCCCTGTACTTTTCTCCAGGTCTCCTGACTCGTCTGATCAAACCACCGCATGAGTTCACTCCAGAATTTCTAAAAGAGGTGAATTTTCCAGAAGCAGATGATGGGATTCTGGGGTTAATGGTGGGGCAATGACAGAATAAAGGGATTAGGACAGAAGCATAGGACAAGGGATTTTTGGATGTGGAAGTGCTAGTGAAATAGCTACTCCAGGTGCCAGTGTGCAGGACTTCTGGGTGGGGGTGATACTGCCTCCAGAATCAAAAGGGGGTAATTACTTAATATATGTCGTACTTAAATAAATTTTAAATTGATCATTATAAGGTGAAAAAAAAGAAAAAACTGTTGGAAGTGCCATGATCAGGATGGGAGTTTTTTCCACATATGGTGGACTTGTAAAGAAGCCACCAAATACTGGAAAGCCATACACGAAGAGTGCCAAAAAATCTTCAAAATGAAATTCCATAGAAAACTGGAATATTACTTATTAGGTATAACAGACTCAGAGCTGGCCCTGGATCTCAATAAAGATAAAATTTTCACGTTCATGACAACTGCCACAAGGATAACTTTTGCAAAATATTGGAAATGGGAGGAGATACCTGAGATTGACCAATTGAGGCAAATACTTATACATATGAATATATAACAAAGTAAATATTAGTGTTGTGTGTGTAAAAGTTAAAATATAATAAAATACCATTAAATTACATTTAATTATAAGGATGATATCACTTATATCAGTGGTTCTCAACTTGTGGGTCTCAGATGTTTTGGCCTTCAACTCCCAGAAATCCTAACAGCTGGTAAACTGGCTGGGATTTCTGGGAGTTGAAGGCCAAAACACCTGGGGACCCACAAGTTGAGAATCACTGACGTATAGGAAGCACAGGTCTTCTAATGATGTATGAGTCAACTGGATTTATCATGCACAAACGAAAGCTGTTTTTTTGTGTGAAATCCTAATACAAGCTTCACTTCACATGGCATAAATTACACAACCCATCCTAATAATTTGATAGCCTGGTCCATACCATGAATGCAGCTTTGGAGGTCTTTTACCCTGGACTCCCAAATGATAAAGCCTGGTGTTAGCAGGCATTCAAGAAAATATTCTAATACTGTAGACGCAGATTGTTTTTGAAATGCAGTCAATGTAATATGTCAAGACTGCAGTTCGTGTTTTGCATAGAAAAGATATTTTCAGTGTCTGTGGATTGTTAGAGCATTTAACTTCTCTGCCTGCTTTCCTTCTCTCCCATTTTATAGGTGCTTCTGTATGAGACCGGCTTCCTGGTTTGCGCTGCCATCGGGGTTCTGTACATCATCCTTGTTCCCTTAGTGGGACTCTTCTTCTGCTGCTGCCGCTGTTGTGGACGTTGTGGGGGGTATATGTACCAGAAGCAAACCAAACATACTGACTGCAAGAGGCGGTCATTATTTGTGTCTGTGTTGGCTGTCACTATAATTATTCTGTAAGTATTATGCAGAATATAGGAGGGAGGCAGCATGGGGTGACTTGTTTCAGCCAACAACTGTCTCCAAACTTTCTCCTTGTAGTCACCCAGGTTTAATTTAAAGCAAGAGGTCCACAGCACACATCCATAACATTTAATTGATTTAGTCCACACACCATAGCATAGAACAGAGTTGGAATAGACCCCGTGGGCCATCCAGTCCCTCCCCCCTGCCAAGAAGCAGAAAAAAGTCACACTCAAAGCACCTCGACAGATGGCCATCCAGCCTCTGTTTAAAAGCCTCCACCATACTCTGGGGCAGAGAGTTCCACTGCTGAACAGCTCTCACAGTTAGGAAGTTCTTCCTTATGTTGGAATCACCTTTCCTGTAGTTTGAAGCCATTGTTCCATGTCCTAGTCTCCAGGGCAGCAGAAAACAAGCTTGCTCTCTCCTCCCTATGACCTCCCTTCACATATATATACATGGCCATCATGTCTCCTCTCAGCTTTCTCTTCTGCAGACTAAACATGTCCAGCTCTTTGAGCCACTCCTCATACGGCTTGTTTTCCAGACCCTTGATCATTTTAGTCACCCTCCTCTGGACACATTCCAGAAAACAAAGAGCAGACTATATTTAAACCTCTACATAATTATAGCTAGTCTTTATTATGACAGTAAGGAAATACCTGTTAGTACACCCTGACAATGTAGAATTTTTCTCACAGTTAACTGAAGCCCCGTCTACATTGCCATATAATGCAGTTCAAACTGCACCATATGGTCAGTGTAGACTCATAAAATATGATTCAATGCAATTAAACTACATTTATGAGTCTACATTGACCATATAATGCAATTCAAAGATGGAGATGAGATGGAATCTAAATATCCTTTCCTGGAAGGATATTTATCATAAAGGAGACTGCTCTCTTAGACTAATACAGATTAGTTTCTTGTGATAGAAAGGTAATGTTTTCTTTCATTCCTTTCTGTGGTTTCATCAGTTTGGCAATTGATGTTCCATTTCTATGCATAATTGTTGTGACCAATTTATTACCTGAGGGTCCTCAGATAGCTAACAAGCTTCTCACCTCCAGGCCATGCACAATTTTTGCCAGCCTAACAAAACCTGATGAAGCTTATGCTCTCATGGCATTGTCTTTGGTATCATCTCAGCCTGGTGGTGCAATGGGTTAAACCCTTGTGCCGGCAGGACTGCTGACCAAAAGGTCAGCAGTTCGAATCCGAGGAGCAGGATGAGCTCCCATCTGTCAGCTCTAGCTTCCCATGCAGGGACATGAGAAAAACCTCCCACAGGATGGTAAAACATCCGAGCGTCCCCTGGACAACGTCCTTGCGGACAGCCAATTCTCTCACACCAGAAGCAACTTGTAGTTTCTCAAGTTGCTCTTGACATGAAAAAAATCCTGATGAGGTAAAGTAGAATTCTGTGGAGGAAGAGGTCTATATAGCATTCTCTAATACAAGCATAGATGCTGGTGTTAACCAAGGAGGGAGGCAAATCCACCAATGCTGTTGCCTCACATATCTGTCTTGCCTTTCTATGGCTCCAAATATCTCTAACATAACTTTTGATTCCCTCTGTTCAGATTAGAGTTGTAAAAGAGCTTTCTGATAATCCAATTTAATGAAAAATTAGTGTTGTACTTAAATCACTAGTTTTTGCACTTGTTAACCAATGCAGAAAACTCAAAGTGGAATGAAGCAGGCATTGCATGTGATTTGTGCTCTTATGTTTAATACTCTTATTAAAAGATTATTATATAAGCATAGAAAACCAGGTACTTTATGTAAGTTGTGATCATATATGTAATATTCTTTTCAAAAACCTGCTTACATTTGACATTTCCAAGCAAATGAATTGCCTCCACTGAGAACTGAAACTGGAGCAGTAGATCTATTTTTTTAAAAAACTGCCCAAAGCTAGTGCCACATGCTCCTCTTTTTTAGAGGAGGAACTCCCAACTGAATTATTTTACACCAGTAATTAGTCATCTTAGTTTATATTAGGGCAGACATAATCTTAGCACTGTACTTTGATTGAATGACAATGAGTAGGCTTTAATATTTCTAATACCGTATAGAGGAAGCAGTTTTAATTCTTTCACTTGTAATATTTTCAACTTTGGATTTCTCTACGAAAACCTAACTTGGAATGATCTAAAGACATTTAAAATGGGATGTTTTGATGTAGATAACTAAATGTCAGACTTATTTAAGACCTATATTTATACACAACTGATTTTAGATGATTTTTCTTAATGTGCAGGAAACATGTGTCATATTAGGTACCTATTTCTATGTATAGGCAGTCCACACATTATGAACACCATAGATTCTGAAGGTTTGTTCTTAATTTGAATTTGTATGTAAGTCAGAACAGGTACATTAATTTAAGTGTAACTTTAGGCAAAGGGTGTTGCAACCCTGCACAGCATCTCTCAATATAAGCAGTCACTCACCACTCTCATCATCAGCCAGTCCAAGATCCAAGCCAATGCAGATTCAAACAGCAACAATGCAGGAGTATTTCAGAAGTTGTAGTCAATAGTCCAGTCCAAAGGTCCTCACCCAAGTCCATGTGTAATCCAAAGTTCCAAAGTCAAGGTCCAAAATACAATATCATCAGGCAGAGCTCCAAGCTGTAACAAATTCCAAATATTGCTCCCAAGAAAAACCAAATCCAAACTGCCACTCATTATGCCTCATAGCACAAGTGCTCTCGCCTGTTGGCCCTCCTCTATGCCAGCCAGGTGGATCTGCATGGCTCAATAGCATCAGTCCTCAGTTGCAGTCTTTATGGGATACTTAACTCTGCCTCATTACTCTCCTGATCCTTAACTCAGGACTCCCACTTGCCTGAGACACATGGTCCTGCATTGCAGGAGTAGCTTCCTCAGTGCCAGGCTGCAGCTGTTGTTGTTCCCTGCTTGTTACTGACCCAGATGCTGGGCCTGGCAGCCCTTCATATTCATCTGTATTGCAGACCCTGACAAAGGGAATGGTTAACATCCCACTAAGGATCTCATCAGATGCAGTCTTCTCTCCATTTCTCTGCACTGCTGAAATGGAGTCCCACGGAGGCCATCACATGATGCAAGGTCACTTCTGGTGGTTGCCAGTGGGACTCTGTTGTAGCAGTGCAGAGAAACCGAGGGGATACTCTGCTGTCAGGAGCTGGGTGCTACCCAAGTCCCAACAAGAAGCTGAGTAGAAGAGGGGAAAAGGACATGAGATGGCTGTTATCTCTGAGCACTAAAAGGCATGTGACCTGATGTGACGATTTCACCTCGCTTTCTGTCCCTGTGACAATTGAATTCTGAAAATGTTGGGTTGTTGTGGAGACAAGGATTGATTCTAGAGCTTCAGTACAGACACCTTTTCTCCATGATAACTCTTCCAGAAGTGAATTTCCCTTCTGAGGGGTAGATTATCTCTCATTTCTTATTTTCTCACCCCCATTCTTAATTATGAGTTGTTTGTAAGTTTGTAACTCAGGGACAGCCCATGTTGCATTTCTCCCCAAAGATGATAGATTAAAAAAAGTCTCAAGATGATAGATTAAAAAAAAGTACTGTATTGTAAAATCACCAGAAGTAATGTTAAAACTATATAATGTATATATTGTATAACAAATTACAACATTAAAATGTTGGTTATTTCTATATTTTGATCAATTGCATGGCACCTTGAAGGGAAAGGACATTCAGTTTTACTACAAAAAGCTGCCTTCCTTCCTTCATTGCAGGGCTGGAGACATCTGTGCATACATCAGCAACCAACGTATGTCCCAGACTGTAGGCAAAGGCGTGGGCAATTTGAACAGTACAGTGGACAACCTGCATCGCTACCTGAATTCTATTCCTCAGGTATTTAGGCTCTGCCATGCTTCCTTTCCCCAAGTAGGATGTCTTTTGCCATATCCCACATTGCATACAAGACCTCCTACACTCTGCCCACCTTTTCAGGTATTTTTCCCACTGGCTCTTCTTGTTTCCTGCTCCTGCCTCTATCTGCCTTGCTTTGTTTTCCTGTGCAGGATTTTTCCATTCTGTCACGATTCTCTAATTGATTTCTTTCAATATCTTATGGACAAATACTCTTGCATTGTTTGATCCCCACTGGTAAGATGATGCCTTGTCTCATTTTGGAAACTAAGCAAGCTCAGGCTGGGTTAATACCTGGATGGGAGGTCCAATACCAACCATCTCCAGATAAGGCTGGGAAATAGTTCTACCTGAAACCTGGAGAAATGCTGAATTAAAATATTAGGCTAGATGAATATCTAAAGTCTGACTTGGCATAAGGCTTCCTGTATTCCTGTGAGAAACTATTGAACCACTGCCATTTGGCAAGTCAAAGCTGGGTTCTATTAAAATATGGACCAGAAGCTAATCAAAATAATTCACAACATGGATAGAGGCCAGTGGCTTTTGTATCATACAGAGGAAGGGAATGAGTACAAGGGGAATTTTCATAGGAATTTATTTATTTTGTGTCAAAAGCATTGCATAAATAAATAAATAGGTATAAAACTGATAAAATAAAGGGAGCACAAGCAGCTAAATAATTTTAGACCAAAAACAGGCAACAACAACTACATTGTCTGTAGCTTTAAACAGTTCTTCCTCTGTGCATGAGTGTCAGAACCCTGGCTGCTGGGCACCAATAACCTTACACGGAGGCCAGTCTCTATCTAATATCTTTATTAAAGAAATATATAAAAGCAATAAAAACAAGTGAAGAATATAGTTCAGAAACAGACCTTTCAAAAGAGGTCAAATATAGTCCAGAAATGTATTGTCCAATAAATGATATTAGAGTTCAAAGTTTTAATCCACTTGACCGAAACACACACTTTTGCCAAGCAATAGTGTGGGGAAATGACAGAGTCTTAGAGTCCAATGAAGCTTGACAACAAGGCTGGAAATAAACTTGGTTCTTGGCTAGGTCCGTGACTGGAAACAAGGCAAAACATGAAGCGTGGAGCAGGGTCCATGGTTAAACTGCAAGGCAAGGCAAGGCTCGACAACTTGATCCGGGAAGCAAGGAACTGGGGTTACGAAGTCCACACACGATCTCTCTCCTGAAGCTGATCAATTGACTCCGCAAAGAATCTCTCGCGCCAAACACCTATATTGGGTCTCGTTTTCCCGCCAACAAATCTCTTTCCCTAGAGAACAAGAAGCGAAACCCAACTCTGTCCAGATGCAAGACTCCTTAGAATTTCCCAAGGGAAGCAGGCCTAATCAGTCTGTTGTTTGGCTGCAATCCGTAAACTCCTCCGTTGGGCCTCTCTAACTCCCCTGTCTCTAGAATAAGATTCTTTCCTGGGAAACGGAGGGGAGTCCTGCCCAAGGCCTGTTTTGCTGAATTCTTGAGGGCAAACGTCAACATCCGGCAGGTGAAGAGACTCCAGCTCTTGTTGCACCGGCGGAAACCCCATGTTTTCATCTTCATCTACCACAATAGTACTAGGAACAGGACTACAGGGCCCATGAAGCATCACAATGAGGCTGGGCACTGTGGGCAAGCATACAGATGCGGAATTGTTGTTCTGCTCCACAATTGCACAAGGTGGAGGATTCTTCTAAGTAGTGAGATTTTGCAAGGTTGTCTTTTGATCTCCCAACACCACTTTTGAGTCTGTTCAGGGACTTCCAAGTTGCCCATGCTCGGTTTGTCCCTGGAGGCAGATCCTCGTGGGGGGGGGGGGGGGTCATCCAGTTGGAATTGCCTGATTTTTCTGCCCACAGGGATATTCTTGCTGTTGTTGGGGAAACATTTAGAGTAGTAGTGGTTCTCATGAAACTTTTCCTTGATTTAAGTCTACTGGGAGGAGGCTGTTAGCCACACATTATGTGGCTTTAACAGTATTCAACCTTATTATTCTTGCAATTGGCGGCAACTTCCCGTCACATTGGGGGGGGGGGGATGCCAGCAAGCTTATAAAGCATATCAGCATTGGTTTTGAGAGGAATAAATTAATATTACTCATAGTTCTAGGCTGTGATGTATTTTCATTTATCCCTTTCTTGTATTTCTATAAGTTTATTTCTTTATTTGATGTTGATTTGTTTCTAAGTTGTGACATTATTATTATTTTATTTATATCCTGCTTTTTCTCTCCAAAAAGAGACTAAAAGCAGCTCACAATAAAATAATATAATTAAAACCTAAAATATGTAAACATTAAAATGGAATTAAACATGAATAGTATTAAAAATAAACAGTTAAAACCCTTAAAACCATTTAAAAACCTATTCATAGCTAAAACAAGAGCACCCCCTGATGTTATCTTAATGAATCTTATGTACATATTTTTAACAGCAGCAGAAAGTATCACGTGGTCTTTATAATTCTAGAACGAACAAAAAATGCTTCATTGCTTATGTTTAAAAAAATCACAACAATGAAGCAGAGCTGGATTATTTTCCCAGCAATATTGTTTCTGTAGCCCTTCTCCTTGTAGGTGTCTTTCACACGCAGATCCCTTCCACACAGCCACATTACCCAATATATCAAGGCAGAATAACCCACAATATCTACTTTGAACTGGAGTCCAAAACTTCAGCCAACACATTGTGACGTACTAATCTTCTGAAAGTGGACAGTGAGCTTTCACTCGTCTCCATGAAATGGGCAAACTTCCCAAACAGACTGCATTCATTAAGATTTTTAAACCTTAAGAACACAGAAATGCTTAACCACTCTAACAACCACTATGGTAGACTACACATATAAGCCATTGAAATCCACAAGCATGTGGACAATTTCAGCAGAAAGGAGGAAACCATGAAAATGAACATAATCTGGCTAACAGTATTTAAAAAACCTCTAAAATCAGAACAGTAAATAAAGAGCAACACTAAAAAAAAACCCCAGGGAAATTCCACAGACAGGAAACAATCAGGGCCAGCGAACACCTCCCAACAAAGGATCCCAGGCTTTGAAGCTGTAAGCCTATTAAATGCTAATCACATTTTTATCAGGACAAAATTAAGCATGTTTACTAAATCTTATGGATGATGGGACTGATTTCTATTATGTGTGTGCTGAATTTCAGTTGGTTGAATTAAGTGGTCCAGCCATGTCAGTCTGAGGTTCCTTTCTCAATCGTGTGTGTTCATTCACTCAGTCGTCTCCGACTCTTCGTGACCTCATTGACCAGTCCACACCAGAGCATCCTGTTGGCCGTCGCCACCCCCAGTTTCTTTAAGGTCAAGCCAGTCATGTCAAGGATACCATCCATCTATCTTGCCCTTGGTCAGCCTCTCTTCCTTTTTCCTTCCATTTTCCCCAGCATCATGATCTTTTCCAAGTTTTCCTGTCTTCTCAGGATGTGGCCAAAATACTTCCTCTCTACCTCTAATATCCTTCCCTCCAGTGAGCAGCCGGGCATTATTTCCTGGAGTATGAACTGGTTGGATCTTCTTCCGGTCCAAGGTCCTCTCAGGATTTTCCTCCAACACCAAAGTTTAAAAGCATCTATCTTCCTTTGCTCAGCCTTCCTTATGGTCCAGCTCTCGCAACCATAGGTTACTACGGGGAGTCATGGCTTTAATTTTGCGGACCTTTGCTGCCAGTGTAATGTCTCTGCTTTTCACTATTTTATCGAGGTTGGCCATTGCTCTCCTCCCAAGAGGTAAATGTCTTCTGATTTCCTGGCTGCAGTCTGCATCTGCAGTGATCTTCGTGCCTAGAAATATAAAGTCTGTCACTGCCTCCATGTTTTCTCCCTCTATTTGCCAGTTATCAATCAGTCTGGTTGCCATAATCTTGGTTTTCTTGATGTTTAACTGCAATAGTATTCATGTAAAAATGAGCAGTGTGACAGTGAAAGGTATGGTCTGCATCTATGCTTAAGACCAGTAAATAGATTTTATTATTCTGTGGTTAAATTGTACTGCAGTACTGTAGGAAACATTTGATACTTCTTATGATTTAATATCCATCACCATAACTACATGTAGATGCTTGGTTCTGATTGTTACCTGTCTCTATGAAGACGTGAACATATTTCATTGTTTTCTTTGTTTTCCACAGGAGGTTGATGAAATTATTGATGTTAGCTCAGTGCCATTGAATCAAACAAATGCCAGCTTGCTGAGTGAGTCTGTGTTACATTCTTGGGGAAAGTATGTGTATATGTATGTGTGTGCATATGTTAGAGTATGCATATGTGGTGGAAATTGATTAAATCTTGAGAATTGATAGAGGTAATAGGAGATCTCTAGCAGAATAATTACACTGGCAAGGCAGAAACTGAAAAGCAAGCAGTTCCAGCTTTACAAATAGAGCCTAACAGACAATGAATGAAACTTTTATTTTTGCTAAAAGATATATAATATCTTTACTTACAATAGGTTACAAATACAGATATCTGACCTAAAGGAAATGTGTAAGAGAAGAACAAAATTGATTCAGGTCAGAGTGATTTGGGAAGAGAGTAGATGTAGGCAGGACCATACCCAGAAAAAAAATTTGGTAGGGGGATTGAATTTCTTTTTAGCGAATCATGAAGCGTAGTTCCATAAAGCAAAATAATTTAGAAATCAGAGTCCATCAATAAACTTCAGTGGACACTCATGGGAATTTGGTTAATCAATTAAAATTCATGAATAAACCAGGTTTTTTAAAAAACCTGAAAAAATTCGGGGTGGTGGTGGTGTTTGAACAAAGATACTAGTCCCTAGATCTTAAATGGATTTATAGACAGGACAATGGACTTCATACACCTTTGCCATCTGGTTCATCTATGAGGCTTTTTTGCTTGGTCCTGATCCTACTGTTGCAATTTGTATGAACTCAGAGCACTATATTATTAATTTTGTTGTTATTAACTGTGATCAAGTTGACTTTGACTTATGGTGATCCTATGAATAAAAGACTTCCAAATCACCCTATCATCACCTCAGTTCTAGCAGGCTCTAGGCCACTCTTATATTTTACGTGGATTAAGTAGATTTGGTTTAAGTCTTACACCAACAAAACCTAGCTCGGTGATTCTGAAAAGTGGAAAATATTTTGATGGATTACCTTGTTCTGATGGTCTTCTTTCTCTGCAGACATTGGGATCACTCTAGGGAAGAAGATTCAGACTCAGCTTGGAGGAAAGGCAAATAAAGCACTGGATACAGCCGACAATCTTCTCAGAGGTACTGAAAAGGAAAGCAGGTTGTAAAAATTGTAATGAGATTGAAGTATCGAAATTGTGCACGTATTTTGGGATCAGGACAAAAAAAAAACCCACAGAAAGGTACTCATGAGAGAAACCTACCATTTTTTTTTCTGTGATTGAACCTTGAAGAAGTTTAATGACATTTTTGGCTTCACCTTAGGAGTGCTTCAAAAAGAATAAATGCTATACAGTAGAGTCTCACTTATCCAACATAAACGGGCCGGCCGAATGTTGGATAAGCAAATATGTTGGATAATAAGGAGGCATTAAGGAAAAGCCTATTAAACATCAAAATAGGTTATGATTTTACAAATGAAGCACCAAAACATCATGTTATACAACAAATTTGGCAGAAAAAGTAGTTCAATACACAGTAATGCTATGTAGTAATTACTGTATTTACGAATTTAGCACCAAAATATCACGATATATTGAAAACATTGACTACAAAAATGCGTTGGATAATCCAGAACGTTGGATAAGCGAGTGTTGGATAAGTGAGACTCTACTGTATTTCTCTTTCAGAGCCCAAGTAAAGTATTGGGTAGCTGCAAACATCTTGTTTATTTGGATCTCTTTAGCAGTGTTTCATATATTTAAGGGGTAGTTTAAAGGTAAAAGTAAAAGTTTCCCCGTGACGTTAAGTATAGTTGTGTCTGACTCTGGGGGTTCATGCTCATCTCCATTTCTAAGCCGAAGAGCCAGCGTTGTCCGTAGACACCTCCCAGGTCATGTGGCCAGCATGACTGCATGGAGCACTGATACGTTCCCACCGGAGTGATACCTATTGATCTACTCACATTTGCATGTTTTTGAATTGCTAGGTTGGCAGAAGCTGGAGCTAACAGCAAGAGCTCATCCTGCTCCCCGGATTTGAACCGCCGACCTTTCGGTCTGCAAGTTCAGCAGCTCAGCAGTTTAACCCACTGCACCACAAGGGGCTCCAAAGGGTAGCTTAGTGTGTAGTTTTTAAAAATACAATAAAGGTTATAGAAAATAAAAAAGAAACAAAAATATTGGAAAATTTACTACCGATCTTCTTCCCAGTAGTTATATACATACACACACAATTTATACTTCCCTCCCTAGCACTTAAATGGCTACTCTTCTTTGTACAGTAGAGTCTCACTTATCCATCACTTGCTTAACCAACGTTCTGGATTATCCAATGCATTTTTGTAGTCAATGTTTTCAATATATCGTGATATTTTGGTGCTAAATTTATAAATATAGTAATTACTACATAGCATTACTGCATATTGAACTACTTTTTCTGCCAAATTTGTTGTCTAACATGATGTTTTGGTGCTTCATTTGTAAAATCATAACCTAATTTGATATTTAATAGGCTTTTCCTTAATGCCTCCTTATTATCCAACATATTCGCTTATCCAACATTCTGCCGGATATGTTGGATAAGTGAGACTCTACTGTATAAGCAATCCTAACTAATCATTACATCTTCTACCTTTGTGCATATAACTATGACATAAAGGAATATTTTCCTCTTTAAAATAGCACATAATATTTCGTACTGTTTCTTGCAGTGATTGCCACAGTGGAACAGGAACTCAAGAAGGTCAACGACTCAAGCAGTCGCTTGCAGATGTTGCAGAAAGAGCTGGACCAGAACCTGACCATTTTGAGGGATGATATCAACAGAACTTTGGATAGTTGTGGCCATCCTTGCCAGAATGTCTCTGTGAAAGACCTAAGGCCTGGGGGAAATCTGACCGGGGTAATGTGAGGTTGGGAAGGCAGAAGGATGTTTGGAAAGGCATGGTGGATTATTAGAGAACATGAGGACAAGGGTCATTTTCTAAAACTGCCTACATGATTGGGAAGTACAGAAGTGTGGTTAATAAATCAACACTTAAGAACACAAGGGGTTGCAGTAGCTGGGTGAGACGGCTGAGACATATGAAACCACAATGTCAGGCTGTAACTCAATGGAGGAGAAAGTTCTACCCCAACATGAAATCATAGAATGGGCTGTCAAATTAGAGCCTCCTACTCAATGCAGAAAATCCAGCTAGAGCATTATCAGTAGGTAAAAATCCAGCCCCTTTTTGAAGATGTCCAAAGAAATCATGTCACCCCGCATTCTTCTCTTGACCAAACTGATCAAGCCCAGCTGCTTCAGCCTCTTCTGATATGTCTTGTTCTCCAAAACTCTTATAATCTGTCTTGCCCTTTTCTGGACTTGCTCCAACTTGTCTATATCTTGCTTCAAATGAGGCACCCAGAACTCAACATACTTTAGATGAGTACTGATCAGTCTAAGATATAAAGGGGTTATTACTTGGCTGGGCTGTGTTATGGATCCATCAATTCCCCTTTTGATTAATTTGCTAATCAAGCTATCATGGGACATTTTATCAAATGCTTAGCTGAAATTCAGGCAAATGACATCCCTATCTCCAAACTACAGACACACTGCATTCTCCATGGCTTAATTTGATATAGACAGTTGCACTGTCTTTATCTGTTCCCGGTGGCGCAGCGGATTAAACCGCTGAGCTGCTGAACTTGCTGACTGAAAGGTTGACAGTTCTAATCCAGGGAGCAGAGTGAGCTCCCGCTATTAGCCCCAGCTTCTGCCAACGTAGCAGTCCGAAAACATGCAAATGTTAGTAGATCAATAGGTACCGCTGCTGTGGGAAGGTAACGGCGCTCCATGCAGTCATGCCGGCCACATGACCTTGGAGGTGTCTACGGACAATGCCGGCTCTTTGGCTTAGAAATGGAGATGAGCACCAACACACGACTAGACTTATTGTCAGGGGAAACCTTAACCTTTACCAGAGTCAGACGTGACTAGACTTAATGTCAGGGGAAACCTTTACCTTTACCTTTAGATGTCCTGTAATTGTTCCCACAGTTTCCTGACATCAGTGTCCCGATGGAACTAATAACCAATCTGACACGCTTAGATCCCGGTGCCACGCTTACAGAGGTAAGTTTCCTCTACTGTTTATTCCTACTCTCCTAGTCTCCAAATTTTCCATGCAAAGCCACACTTTCTGAGGATCCTCTACACGTGGCAATGTGTTAGGATAATCTGACTAGGACAAGAGTAGCAGAGAACCACAGACTAAGCCAAGGGGCCTTAATCAAGACCTTAGCTTTTAGGGTTTTTTGAGGGGGAATTTCTTTCAGTTTGAGGAGTGAACTGTGTTTCAGAAATGTGCTAGCTTGGGGTGGATGGATAGGCAGGAATGAAAACAAATGATTGGACTGGTACAATACTAGTACAATACATTGGAAAGCTTTTATTTTCAATAGCTAGATCCTATAGTAGACATTTAAGCCTTTTAGAATGGGAGAAAAGGCTATAGAGAAGCTGGAAACCATGACTTGAGGGTGTAAGAGGAAAGGGATATGGCTGTTTGGGAAGCCCATGGGGAAAGACTGGGATCCCAGAAAGATCAGATTCAGCCATAGTGTTTGAGATTTTGCATCCTTTCTTAATGCATATGCCCCATCCTGTATCTAAAGACGTGGGTAACCTGTTTGCCCTTTGGAAAAAGTGCAGGATTCTTCTTAGGGCTTTCTCTTTGTTGAACAGATTGATTGCAGTGTGTTGTCGAAGGCTTTCATGGCCGGGATCACAGGGTTGTTGTATGTCTTTCGGGCTGTGTGGCCATGTTCCAGAAGCATTCTCTCCTGACGTTTCGCCCACATCTATGGCAGGCATCCTCAGAGGTTGTGAGGTATGGATAAACTAAGTAAGGAAAGGAAAGAATATATATCTGTGTCCAAGGTGTGGCAAGAGTCCTTTGTCACTGGGAGCCAGCATTAATGTTTCTGTTAATCACCCTAATTAGCATTGGAGATGTTTTGTCCCTTGCCTGGGGGCATCCTTGGTTCAGTCAAGCCTTCATTGTGTTGGTTCCCATCTACTGTTTTGATTTTGGAGTTTTGTAATACTGGTAGCCAGATTTTGTTCATTTTCATGGTTTCTTCCTTTCTGTTAAAGTTGTCCACATGCTTGTGGATTTCAATGGCTTCTCTGTGTAGTCTGACATGATAGTTGTTGGAATGGTCCAGCATTTTTGTGTTCTCAAATAGTATCCTGTGTCCAGGCTGGTTCATCAAATGCTCTGCTATGGCTGATTTCTCTGGTTGAATTAGTCTGCAGTGCCTTTCATGTTCTTTGACTCTTGTTTGGGCGCTGCGTTTGGTGGTCCCTATGTAGACTTGTCCACAGCTGCATGGTATCCGGTAGACTCCTGCAGAAGAGAGAGGATCCCTCTTGTCCTTCGCTGACCGTAGCATTTGTTGGATTTTCTTCGTGGGTCTGTAGATAGTTTGTAGGTTGTGCTTCTTCATCAGCTTCCCTATGCGGTCAGTAGTTCCCTTGATGTATGGTAAGAACACCTTTCCTCTGGGTGGATCTTTGTCTTGACTCTCATGGCTTGTTCTTGCCCTTACAGCTCTTCTGATGTCTGTGGTGGAGTATCCATTGGCCTGTAGAGCCCAGTTTAGGTGGTTGAGTTCACCTTGGAGGAGGTGAGGTTCGCAGATTCTTTGTGCACGGTCTGTCAGGGCTTTGATTGTGCTCCTTTTTTGACTTGGGTGATGGTTGGAGTTTTTATGAAGGTATCTATCTGTGTGTGTAGGTTTTCTGTAAACTGTGTGGCCCAATTGTTGATTGGGTTTGCGGATGACCAGAACATCTAGAAATGGCAGTTTTCCTTCCTTTTCTATCACCCAAGTCAAAAAAGGAGCACAATCAAAGCCCTGACAGACCGTGCACAAAGAATCTGCGAACCTCACCTCCTCCAAGGTGAACTCAACCACCTAAACTGGGCTCTACAGGCCAATGGATACTCCACCACAGACATCAGAAGAGCTGCAAGGGCAAGAACAAGCCATGAGAGTCAAGACAAAGATCCACCCAGAGGAAAGGTGTTCTTACCATACATCAAGGGAACTACTGACCGCATAGGGAAGCTGATGAAGAAGCACAACCTACAAACTATCTACAGACCCACGAAGAAAATCCAACAAATGCTACGGTCAGCGAAGGACAAGAGGGATCCTCTCTCTTCTGCAGGAGTCTACCGGATACCATGCAGCTGTGGACAAGTCTACATAGGGACCACCAAACGCAGCGCCCAAACAAGAGTCAAAGAACATGAAAGGCACTGCAGACTAATTCAACCAGAGAAATCAGCCATAGCAGAGCATTTGATGAACCAGCCTGGACACAGGATACTATTTGAGAACACAAAAATGCTGGACCATTCCAACAACTATCATGTCAGACTACACAGAGAAGCCATTGAAATCCACAAGCATGTGGACAACTTTAACAGAAAGGAAGAAACCATGAAAATGAACAAAATCTGGCTACCAGTATTACAAAACTCCAAAATCAAAACAGTAGATGGGAACCAACACAATGAAGGCTTGACTGAACCAAGGATGCCCCCAGGCAAGGGACAAAACATCTCCAATGCTAATTAGGGTGATTAACAGAAACATTAATGCTGGCTCCCAGTGACAAAGGACTCTTGCCACACCTTGGACACAGATATATATTCTTTCCTTTCCTTACTTAGTTTATCCATACCTCACAACCTCTGAGGATGCCTGCCATAGATGTGGGCGAAACGTCAGGAGAGAATGCTTCTGGAACATGGCCACACAGCCCGAAAGACATACAACAACCCAGATTGATTGCATATTACAACATATGTGATTTTGAGTCTTCTGCTTTGTTTGTCTGTGCCTTGATCACTGCCTGTTTTTATCTCGGATGTTTGTATTGGCAGGCGCGAAAAACTCTTGAGAATATTCCAGAAAAAGTCTCTAACGAAACAAAATCAGTAGTGTCTGGTAAGAATCACTATCATGTATTCCTCATTTCAGGTGGTGGAAAAAAGAGTGCTCCTAGAGGGAATGGCATATATTCATTTCTATAATGGCTTCAAAAACTAGTGACATGGGACCTCCTCACACTACAGTTATAGTGCTATGATCCCACATTAACTGCAATAGCAATATCTTATGGATTCCTGGGATTTGCAGTTTAGGGGGGAGCATTTAGACTCCTCAGCCAGTGAGTTCTAGCATTGCAGCAAACTACAAATCCTATAGGACACAGCCATGATGCTTGAAGTGGAATCATAGTGTTTTGTATGTGTTTAGTACAGTGATTCCCAATCTTTTTTTGACCAGGGACCACTCTCCAATATTAGTTTCAAAAGGGTTACAAATCAGTTTTTGGTCAATTTTAGATTTGGTTTGGTTATTTGGGGTGCTGATTCAAAAATTGCATTGGATAGACCCTATCAGCTCTTGTTTCTGATACAGAACATATGCCATCCAGTAGTCGCCATCTGCTCACCCACAGAAAGCCATATGTAATAATCTAGAGCTGATGTGGTCTATTCAGTGCAATTTTCTGAATCAGCACACCAAATAACCCCAGGAACAGGCGTAAAATAAAGACACTCAGAAAAAATGTTTTTTGGTTGGGCTGTGTTATTATCCGTAGTAGTAATGGTGAGGTTGCGGACTACATTTTAGTTCTTGTGGACCACTGGTGGGCCATAGACCACAGGTTTGGAACCATTGGTGTAGTATGCTGCATCACAGTTAGTTGCAGAATTAATTTACTTATGGTAGTTCAGATTAATACATGAAATGTATCTAGACTCTTTAACTGTTTAGTATAACTATAATAGTGCTATAATTCTGTCTTAATGATTTGAATTTCTATAAATAGTATGTACAAACTGGATTTCATATCCTCCAGTTTCTCACAGTACACACATCCAGGGTTTCTTCATGCATTGTGCAATTTCTTGGCATTGTGCAATTTCCAGTAGTCAGCTACCCGTTGTGCTTAGAATCATAGTATCATAGAGTTAGAAGAGACTCGTGGGCTATCCAGTCCAGCCCGCTGCTAAGAAGCAGAAAATCTCATTCAAAGCACCCCTGACAGATGGCCATCCAGCCTCTGCTTAAAGAGGAACCCTGCTTGGAATAAAATAGACATACGTTCATCATGTGTACACTGCCTTTAAGAGACCATCCACAGTGCAGAATTATATCAGGTTGACACCACTTTTACTGACATGTCTTCATTCTGTGGAATCCTGGGATTTGTAGTTTGTTGTGACACTACAGTGTTCTCACAGAGAAAGGTAAATATCTCACAAATCCCAAAAACTCATAGCACTGAGCCATGACAGTTTATGTCAGGGGTCCCCAAACTAAGGCCCGGGGGCCAGATGCGGCCCTCCAAGGTCATTTACCCGGCCCCCGCCCTCAGTTTTAGACTTAGGCTTGCCCAAAGTCTGAAATGACTTGAAGGCACACAACAACAACAATCCTACTTGACTATCTCATTGGTCAAAAGCAGGCCCACACCCCATTGAAATCCTGATAGGTTTATGTTGGTTAAAATTGTTTTTATTTTTAAATATTGTAATTGTTCATTTACTAATATTGTGCGATGGTAATAATATAATATATTGTGTATACATATAATGTGGCGCAGGTGGGAGAGCAAGACAGCTGCAATTAACTGCAATGAATAATTCTGACCAGGAGGTCATGAGTTCGAGGCCCGCTCGGAGCCTATGTTTGTTTGTCTTTGTTCTATGTTAAAAGGCATTGAATGTTTGCCTATATGTGTAATGTGATCCACCCTGAGTCCCCTTCGGGGTGAGAAGGGCGGAATATAAATGCTGTAAATAAATAAATAAATAAATAAATAATATTATAATGTAATACAATATAATAATAATACAATATAATAATATTAATTATATATTATTACTAAAAATATTACAGTATAGTGGTATAGTACAATATAGTAATATATAATGCTAATATTGTGCTATGCTGATAATATAATATATTGTATCTACATACAACTTGTAAGCCGCTCTGAGAGAGGGTGGGGTATAAATGTAGTAAATAAATAAATAAGTAATTGTTGTTGGGGGGGGGGGGGGGTTGCACTACAAATAAGATGTGCAGTGTGCATAGGAATTTGTTCATTTTTTTTTAATGATAATTCGGCCCCGCAATAGTCTGAGGGACCATGAACCGGCCCTCCACTTTAAAAGTTTATGTGGTATCAAATTGCTATAATTACATGTGTGGCTGCAGCCTAAGTGGAGCCAAATGAATAGTATTGTCTATTCTGCGTGGTAGAGCCCCTGATTGCGCAGCGGATTAAACCACTGAGCTGCTGAACTTGCTGACTGAAAGGTCGGTGGTTTGAATCCGGGAAGCGGGGTGGTTCCTGCTGTTAGTCACAGCTTCTGCCAACCTAGTAGTTCAAAAACATGCAAATGTGACTAAATCAATAGGTACCACTCCAGCGAGAAGGTAACAGCGCTCCATGTAGTCATGCCAGCCACATGACCTTGGAGGTGTTTATGGCCAAAGCTGGCTCTTTGGCTTAGAAATGGAGATGAGCACCAACCCCCAGAGTCGGACACGACTAGACTTAATGTCGGGGAAACCTTTACCTTTACCATACCATACCATTCTGAGTGGTAGTGGTTCTGCTATAGACTTTATCCTTAACTCATGGGTAGAGAAAATGCAGCTTCAGAGCACATAGTCTCCATAGCTTTACAATTTATTTTTGTCCCTAAATAATTCCAAGGTTGTCACCTAAGGTATTCCTAAGGTATCACCTATTGGTGAGGATATTTTGACAAACTCTGGACATACTCTGCGCTCTTTGAACCCCATAAGAAGTCTTTTCCTCCAACAAGTAGATAGTTCCTGTTGGAGAAAAGGTCCCTGTTGGGACTAAAAAGCCACAAAGAGTGATAATATGTGGTAAGATTGTCCCCTCCACTCCCAAGAGGGTGTTGAATGGCATTTTACAGGCAAAATATCATTTTTCAGGGATACATTTCTCCAAGATGCCCTGACAGAGCTACTTTGCTTCTCTCACGTCCGACAATTGCTCAGTCCAGTTTAAGGGCTTAAATTGTGAGCTACAAGTCTTGCCATTGAGCTACAAGTATTTTGAAAGCTAACAATGACATTTCATGCAACTGCTAAGATAGGCTTTTTAATTAATCCCTAGAGAAGGGGGAACTTGAGGTTGCATCATATCTCACAGTTTTTACACAGATAACTAAGAGGGGAAAGAACTTTACATTAACATCTGTAGTTTTTCTGTCCCTATAAGCATTATTATGTGCAGCTTCCAAAGATGGGGGTGCTTTGAATGCGATTTCCTGCTTCTTAGCAGGGGGTTGGACTAGATGGCCCATGTGGTCTCTTCCAACTCT